>NC_084742.1:50036875-50182269 GCF_033978785.1 Entelurus aequoreus
AAAATTAACAAAAATAAAATAAATATCCAATAAAATACATTAAAGATTTTCTTTGAAACAAAAATAAATAAGAACTGAAATAAAATAAATATTTCAGTACGTCTGGTAGCTGTGGCATCAGAGAGTGGGATTTGATTTATTTTAGCTGTCATTTCCTCCTTTTCTTTGCCTTTAAACATGGCACCCATCACTTCAGTCAAGCATTATTTAATTATTTCTGCACCAGAGAATGGCTTCTTGTGTTTACCCAAAACCCATGCCACTCTGAGTGAGCACTCTGTTGCTATTTGTTGTTGTGTCATAGATTTAACAAAAATCTTGCTTGATGTTTCATATGACTTTTTCAGCCTCGTGATTTCTTTTTTTCTTAGCTCTGAATCATGAGGAAATGTCTCTTCAAATTCGCGGTGCTCTTTCAGATAGTGACGTTTCAGATTTTCACTTTTCACCAGAGCAACAGTACTGTTGCATATTAGACACATTGGTTTGGTACTTGCAGTAGGTAGGATGAAAACATATTGCTCTGTCCATTCTTCCTTGAAACATCGGTTTTCCCTGTCCACCTTTCTTCTACCAGCCTGAGCCAACTTGGAGCATGCCATTGTGATTTGATTCACATTCAGTGACTGACGAGTGAACAGTTAGCGAAGTAGCGATACGAGACAACTGTATGCCTGCAGCGAAAGGTTCCATGATGTGGCATGAGCGCTGTATGACCCAGGTGGTAACAGCCTATCAGCGCGTCGTTGTGATAGAGATGACAACCCATACTTTGATTGGCTGATTCCGGAGCCAATCAGAGTGGCGTTCTCTCGCTCTCACTCCGTCTCTCTCTCTCTCTCTCTCTCTGAGAGAGAGAGAGACGGAGTGAGTGAGACACAGAGAAGTGTAAACGAAACATGGAGATATTTGACTAAAAACAACAAAGAACATTGACCTGCGCTAGCGGATAATTCAAAGATAAATACAATTATTGTATTTTTTTATAATAATTATAAAAAAATAAAAATAAATTTTTTTATTTTTTTTTACTATAATTCGTGCTGGGTCCGGACGGACACGTCGCTGGGTCCGGACATGGACCGCGGTCCGCCTGTTAAGGATCACTGCTATAAGGCATGATTGTTTTAAAAATACCTCCACCATGCCTCAGTGGTTTGATTTAATTAGAATTTGGGGATTTATGGGGATCCCAAAACCCTAAAAGAGGTACCAACAGCTAAGAAAAAGTAAGTCCCATTTAAAAAGTTAAAGTTAAAAAGTTAAAGTACCAATGATTGTCACACACACACACTAGGTGTGGTGAGATTACCCTCTGCATTTGACCCATCACCCTCACCCCCTGGGAGGTGAGTGGAGCAGTGAGCAGCAGCGGTGGCCGCGCCCAGGAATAATTTTGGTGATTTAACCCCCAATTCCAACCCTTGATGCTGAGTGCCAAGGTAATGGGTCCCGTTTTTATAGTCTTTGGTTTGAACTCACGACCTACCGATCTCAGGGCGGACACTCTAACCACTAGGCCACTGAGCAGTTGTGACAGTGAGAAGTTGCATTCTGTAGATGTAAATGGGCAGAAGACCAAAAAAATACATTGGCCTCATGGTTGTTTGACTGTGCTAAACCAGCTGCTAGGCTAACAAGTCAGAGTTGGGGGGGTGCCTGTGATGTGATGGCATACCCCTTAAAAAGTTGTCCGTTGCACTTGTGTATAAAATACAATGACTTCCTTACCTTAATGCGTCAAGCATAGGCAGCAAGTTAAGAAGTGCTGTGTCGCTAGGGTCACTAAACCAAGACTTGATGGGTATTGCATTGTCTGGAAACAACAACCAATATTAACAGCTTATTTTTACACTTGTAAGACAAACATGTAGTATTGTTATCATTATGATAAGGAAGATGTTGATTAGGTCTTACCTGGATGACTTCTATAAGCACCTGGTGAATTGTCTAGGATGACGATACTGGACAGGTCGTCATGTACAACTGACAGGTCTTTGATGTAACTACCTAGATCCAACGTGCAGTGCTAGCAAAACAACAACAACAACATTTGTTATGGCTGCTTGTAGTCATAACATCACTACAATAACGTCAAAATATTACAAGAAAACAGTTGTAGTCTTGGGTCGGGTTGGGTAATTGTTCCCGTTTTAATCCAAACTAGGCCCAAGCTAGGACTAAGCTAAAACATGGAAAACATGCACATTTTGGGTATTTTCATGAAATTTTGTGACATGCAAGTTAAACAGAATAGTAATTGGAATACTCGAATCATTTAAATAAAATAAGTAATATATTGAATAATTTGAGATAAAATCAGCAACCAATTGTCATGATTATTGCAGCAAAACCAGTAATAATACAGAACACAGAGAATGTGCAAAAAACCCTTGAACTTTTACATATTTTGTCACATTAATAATAATAATAATAATTAATTAGCATTTGTAACACACTTTATATTTGTTAAAATATCAAAGTGCCACAAAGTATAAAAATAAAAATAGAAAGTAAGAATATATAATACAAAATTAAAATAGAAATAAAATCATGACACACATACAGAGGATTACAATCACACATTACAATCACAAATAAATATATTTTTTGGGAATATTATGTGAAAGACCAACACAAAGTAGTATACAATTGTGAAGTTGAAAGACTATTATTTATGATTTCTTTATTATTATTTTTTACAAATAAAAAGGAAAAGGGCATTATGCCAAAGTATTCAGCCTCTCTGAGTCAATGTCTCTACTAACTTTGCAAATCTAGTGACTGAAGTTTTTTCCCGTTCTTTGCAGAACAGTTCAAGCTTAGTCAGATTAGATGGAGAGCATTTGTGAACAGCAGTTTTCAGCTCTTGCCATACACTTTCCGTTTCTGGATGATTAATTGTGAGATGTTTAAAGCTTGGGAAGTATTTTTATAGCCTAAGCCTGCTTTAAACTTCTCCACAACTGGTGTGTTCCTTGGACTTCATAAAGCTGTTTGCGCCCCAATATTCTCTTAACCATCATCTGAGGCCGTCACAGAGCAGCTGTATTTGTCCTGAGATCTGATTACACATAGGTGGACAGTATTAAGTCTTAAGCAATTATCAGGCAACTTCTGAAGGCAATTGGTTGCACTCAGAGAAAGAAGCTTAATACTTTTGCACACTGCACTTTTCCGTTTATTATTTGTAAAAACATTTTTGAATCAGGTAGAATTTTCTTTCAACCTGACAACTGTACACTACTTTGTGATTGGTCTTTCACATACAATTTGAATAAAATATATTTATGTTTGTGGTTGTAATGTGATAAAATATGGATAGGTTCAAGGGGTATGAATATGTTTGCAAGCCACAGTAAGTATCAGCATGGGTATGATCAATATTTCCTCTGTAACAACTTGGTATTGGATCAATACCACACATTTCTAGTAACATCCCAAAACTAATGTGAAGTAGCTAAACAACAGAAAAACAAGTGTTTATTACATTTGAACAGAAGTGTAGATAGAAACATGTTCAAACATTAAAAAACAGCTATTAACAGTTACTGGCAATTAGGAAGTAGGTAAAAATACTTTTGAATAATAAAAATAATGGATTAGATATATAGCGATTTCTGATCAAGTAGATACTCAAAGCGCTCACAGACAAGTGAGAACCCATTATTCATTCAATTCATATTCACACGTACGTGGTGGTAAGCTACATTTGTAGCCACAGCTGCCCTGGGGTAGACTGACGGAAGCGTGGCTGCCAATTTGCGCCAACGGCCCATCCGACCACCACCTATCATTCATTCACCAGTGTGAGCGGCACTGGGAGTAGGGTTGGGTATCGAGTATCGAGTATCGATTGGAACCGGGACTAACTTTCCGATTCTCCCGGAATTGTTCAAAAGTTTAAATTCCGATTCCTAGTTTCGATACCCAGTCCGCCGACCAGAAAAAAAGAATAAGTCCGCCGACCGGAAGAAGAAGCCGCTGAACACCAACGAAGAAGCGCCCACCGCCGGAAGTGTTAGCATAGCCGAGCCTATGTAGCCGAGCGAGTCAGTCAAGCATGGATAGCGGGCGTCGGCGGTCGAAAGTGTGGCTTTATTTTACTAAAAAAAATGAAATATTTGCGAAATATAACACGTGCGACAGGACTGTTTCGTGCTTAGGGGGGTGCACGTCGAACATGATGAAGCACCTCCGAGTTCATGACGTACAAATATATGCATGTCCCGTCTTCGACGCGCTGCGCCGACCGTCCTCCTCCTGCTGTCAGATCTCGCTTTCTCCTATTTATGTCTTCAAGCTTCTTCCACACCCAGCGAACGTGTATTTTCCACAGCAGGAGACACTATCTGTCCAGAACGCTCACGCATCCTGCCTGAGAAGGCGGATATGGTCATTTTCTTAAACAAGAACTGTCTCTGATTTTATACTGTACCTGCTGCTAATCTGGACCGGGTTTTGCAAGTTGTTTCTTATTGTTTATTTGCTTTTCTGCACCAGGTTAGCCCATCAGTGGGAGCACGGTAACATGTTTAAGTACCTGCAGCATCATACACTTGTGTGTAAATGTGTTTTCATGAGGTTTTCAAAAATAAAGCTCTCTTGAGGAAAGTGTACCCCTGTGAAAATGTATTTATAATATTTATATTCAAGTTCATAGATTTGATATTTATATTCTAGTTGAAATCAGCCCTGTGAGGAATTTATAGTAAAGTTCATAAAAAGTTAATAGAATTAAAATTGATGGAGAATGTCAGACTATTTCATTCAGAAAGACTGTATGTTTGTTAGGTAGCTCATTTAAAATATCCAAAACTTTTTTTTGACCCTGCCTCTTAAAAGAATCGGAATCGTCAGGAATCGGAATCGAAACAAAGAATCGGAATCGGAATCGTCCGAATTCAAACGATACCCAACCCTAACTGGGAGTAAGGGTGAAGTGTCTTGCCCAAGGACACAACGGTAGTGACTCGGATGGCCAGAGACGGGGATCGAACCTGAAACCCCTCAAGTTGCTGGCACGGAAGAGAAGCATGCCGTTTTTCCTTTATCATTAAGAAACACTTCACAAATTCAAACTGAAAAAGATGAACATACTTAAATACAATCTTAATAAGCCAGAACAATATTCAATGTTTCCTCTGCCAAAAAAAGTTGATTTTCTGTCTGTTGTTTATTTTTTTCAAAACAAGCTTGGCTAAATAAATTCAGTGTGTATCAGCACTTTTTGAGCAATTTCAACAATACCATGATAATGACAACTGTAATAATTTTGGCCGCATTAACTGTGATATAAACAATCCTATCATTGCATCCCTACTGTCCAGATAAAAACACATTTATCAGCTGCCAGCGTATTTTGTCTGAGCAAGAATAAACCTCCACAGATGACTAGAAAATGGACCTCTGTTCATCAATATAGAGATACATTAGATGTATAATGGTGTGTATACTGACTTTAAAATCAGCGCAAATTATACGGAGACCAAGAAACAACACCCTGTCACTACGGCGAAATGTGTGGTGTTAAAAGTGAGCACTGTTGGAGTGGTAAGGGCGGCAATAAGTAGAACACTACATTACTTACAAGATGTTACTTCTACAATATCACCTTCAAGCACTTGTTGCAAGTAGCTGAGTCTGCAATTATTTTGCAACCAAGTTCAGCACCGTAGGGCTACTTCTATCCGGTCTGGTTACGACCGCTTACATCGGCACCGGTGCCATTATGGAAACAAGTTTTGGTATCCACCACTAGTCCTGGGAGGGGTGAATTGATTTCTGCTGTTCACCTAACTTTCAGAGTGGCAGCTGAAAGAGGAATCTCAGAAGGGAGCGCTCTGATTTGCTGAGAGTGCCGCTTGTCACTCCAACGACATGTGGATTTCCACAGCAACTGGAGCTGACAATGATTTTATTTTATTTTTTTGCTGCAGCTGTCACATATACTATAATATTGTACATGGTAATTGGGATTTGTTATATAATGTACGTATATATTATATAAAAATATAATATAATTATATAATATCAGTATATATTATATACTGTATATATCAGTGTTTCCCATAAACTGCCAAGATACATGTGGCGGTGGGGGCGTGGCTATGGGCGTGGTCATCATGACATCATCGAGTAATTTGAATAATTTACTACAATGATATGATTTTCTCTAAAAAGGCTAAAAAAATGTATACTTACTAATTAATAATAACAGTTTTGTTTTAAACGTCCATCCATTCATCCATTTTACAATATAATTACAACACTTTATGTACATATTTATATACAGATTTGAACAATAAGTTATTCACTGAAATATATTTATTAATTGTGGTTCTTACAAAAAATATATCTTATAAAATATAAAAGCTAAAATATCTCTTAAAGCTCTGCCCCTTTAATTAGTGCATACTAAATAATTTAACTTTAGCCTACTACTACAACCATATTATTTACCAGCAACATAAAGTGAAACAGAGGCAGAGGTGTCCTGCCACAGTCAGTAACAAATAAACAGAAAACAGTAGTGGTCAAATACAAATAAGGCAACAAGAGAAGTATCCTACACTTCTCTTTTGTAAAGTAAATCTGAACAGCCTATATGGGCATCTACATCAACTATATGATTTGCCTGAGAAGCCGGACAGGACAAAAAAATAAAATAAAATTAAATAAAATTAATTTTTTTTAAATTTTATTTTATTTTTTAAAAATTTGTGGCGGACGTAATTCTTTCGTGGCGGGCCGCCACAAATAAATGAATGTGTGGGAAACACTGTATATAATAAAGATGTAACATATATGTAAATATTACATATATGTTATATTTTATATTGCTACTATGGTACATTTTTAGTCTACTTAATACCTGCATTATCCTTTCCATCCTTTGAAACTGAGCTACTGTGTGGGAACAATTTTCCTTTGTAGATCAATAAAGTTTGTCTAAGTCTAAGTCTAATAAAGGCTCATCTGAAGAACATCCAAGTGTACATGCGTAATTAAAGGGGAACTGCACTTATAATTTTGCCAATCGTTCACAATCCTTATGTGAGACAAGCACACATACACAGGGTTTCCCCTTGATGTAACTGAATTTTGCGCACCGCCACGGCATTTTCATTGCCACCGCACCTTGAAGATAAGGTTGTTGTTTTTTTAACGTGGAAACAAATTAAGGTAATATAATTTATTGTAGCCCCAAGAAGAAGTCAGACAAAGTCTGATGCTATTATTGCCAATCTTATGATAACGAACGGCACAATTCTAAAAGGTTTCACCACCCGTGCAAACAACTTTGTCTCCGTACTTCCCCAGACACAACACTCATTCTCCGCCAATCCACTTTCAGGCACGGACAGTGTTTGTGATCATGGGAAAAAATAACATCAAAACAAAACCACAAACACAAAACATGACCACCAACAGGTCTTTACAACGTAGCCTATTATTTGTGCACTATTGACAAGTGATGCACCGAAACCTCGGCCACCAGACATCAACTTTGATCACTGAAAACAGCGATGCTGTAACCAGAAGTAAACACGACGCACGCCATTGTCTGGAGCGTATTACAGTGAAAAAAGATGGAGGATAATATATGGTTTCTGTAGGAGGAAAACATGACACAAACCTTCCTAATTGTAATCCCACTGTTTATATCAAACATGTTTCCCTGATAAGAGTATTAGATGGGCGCCGTCTTCTCCTACGAATTTCGGCGGACCTTGAACTCACCGTAGTTTGTTTACATGTACAACTTTCTCCGACGCTGCCAAAGAAAGACGTGTGTTATGCCACTCTTTTTTCTCATTTTGTCCACCAAAGTTTTTATGCTGTGTGTGAATGCACAAATGTGAGCTTTGTTGATGTTGAATAGTTTGGAGTGCTAATCAGGCATATTTGGTCACTGCATGACTGCAAGCTAATCCATGCTAACATGCTATTTAGGCTAGCTGTATGAATATATTGCATCACTATGCCTCGTTTTTAGGTATACTTGAGCTCATTTAATTTCCTTTACTTATGTCCTCTGTGTATTTATTGTATATTTGCATGTCTCATGATACATTATCTGTATGTAATCTTGCCTACATTTCTGATAGTTGTTTGCGTGCCATGTTGTTCCAAACCACAGCAAACGTTACCCAGCTTGCAAAGATTGTAATAAATCCATTAGAAGAAAACGTTTCCTTTAACTTGGACACACACATCTATTACTTTGCCAATTCTAAGTCATTTATTTCCAGGAGTTATCTATCGTTTTCCAATGTTGTAAAAAAATATGTAGAATAAATATAAAAATGTCAACATTTCTGTCAATGAAGATTTGTGGAAGCCTGCAACACATAGTCATTTTGATAGTAGGCTAATATAAACAATTAAATCATTTTTTTTTGGTCCAATATGGCTTTTTCAACATTTTGGGTTGCCGACCCCTGGTCTAGACACTTGAAAAATTCTTGAACTACTGCAACAAATGAAAATATGGCAAAATGATATAAAAATATATGTTAATACTAATTAATAATAACATATTTGTTTTTAAATGTATGTCTACCTTTTATAGACTTTTTGATTAAAATCATGTCATATCAAAGATTATGCAATTGATGTGATGACATCATGGTGACCACGCCCCCCACCGCCACAGGTATCTTGGCAATCTAGGGGAAAACCGTGATATATTTGTATTGTTTAATACATTCTAACTCGTAAATAATTGCTAGCAGTCAGATAACAATGGATGTAATGGGATTCGCTCTATTCTCCCTATAAAGCGCTCTAAAAAACATCCAAAAACCTCCATCAACGTTTAATATGCAGTATATGCTGTAAGTATATATGTAATGTAGTATTATGCATTTTAATAATAATATGCAATATTTACACATTTGCAAATGGGAACAAAGATTTGTAACGTGCTTGTCTTACATAGGGATTGTGAATGTTAGGCAAAATTCCAAAAAAGATGCAGTTCCCCTTTAAGGGTCAACAAGCGTGCCAAGTAAAAAAAGCATACAGTTGGCCAGTCTGACCCCCAATTCATTATTTTTTATTATTTCTTGCTGCGCAGTCTTTTAAAATTACTTTTTTATTACCGAAAATGACTACTTAATAGTTACATGTAATTTATTCTCGTAAAATTACCATACTTTTCGGATTACAGAGCGCACCTGAACCCTTAACTCATGACCAAAATTATGCGATACATAACCAGCCTTGCGTTGAAAAACTGAACTGTAAGCGTGTTACTACCGGAAACTTAGCAGCCCTAGGAAATCTTCTGTTATCTCTGCTACACCTAAACGCGAGAAGCTTGGTAGAGCATCACGATGACTTACTTGCTTTGTTGGCTAGTTTAGATCACCAGTTTAATGTCATAGGATGTAGTGAAACTTGAGTGAACGACATAACATATTTGAACACACTCAACCTGGATGGCTATGTCCTCTACATTAAAAACAAAACAGGTAGACCAGATCGGGGTGTGTGCAAATATGTAGACTCAAAATACTCTATGACCAGCCGTGATGACTTATATATTGATGATGGTTTATTAGATGCCTTATTTATAGAAGTATATGTCGAAAATAATACAAATATAATTGTAGGTATAATGTATTGACCTCCAAATTCCGATCCAAGCTTTACTATAGCCTGTAGAGGCCTGGTGATCTGGAATGAGATTAATAGCTCTATAAAAGAATTGCGTTTTAATCAAAATGTATTGCTATGTCACACATAGTACATTTAGCACACCACCTCATGGCTGAGAATTTCACATTGGTCACATAATTTTGGTCTTGACCCCTGTATGTATGATATGATTGTCGCAAATCTTCAAAATGCAACTTTTTATTCAAATTTGAATACTACGATATCGAGACTGATTTGGTGGATTAAAAGCTTTCTTCTCTGTAAATGTAAATCTGGTGGTAGGTTGGTATGAAATTGTAAATGGGTATTGGGTGGCTAGATTTTGAAATTAATTTTATTGTACCGTGTTTTGTATGTTATATGATGATGTGTATTTTAACTGTGAGTGCCTATCCATAAGGTCTATGCTTCTAGGGATTCCCTTTTTGCAGAATATTAACAAAAGAAACAATAATGTAATACAAAATTATGTCTGTAAATAAATGAATAAATAAATTACTGTATTTTATGCACTATAAGGCGCACCACATTATAAGGCGCATAGAATAGACGCTAAAGTAGAGGCTGGGGTTACGTTATGCATCCATTAGATGGAGCTGCGCTAAAGGGAATGTCAACAAAACAGTCAAATAGGTCAGTCAATCAATCAATCAATCAATGTTTATTTATTAGCCCTAAATCACAAGTGTCTCAAAGGGCTGTACAAGCCACAACGACATCCTCGGTACAGAGCCCACATACGGGCAAGGAAAACTCACCCCAGTGGGACGTCAATGTGAATGACTATGAGAAACCTTGGAGAGGACCGCATATGTGGGTAACCCCCCCCCTCAGTCAAACTTTATTATTAGATTACAAACCAGCGTTCTGACAACTCTGTTCACTCCCAAAATGAAAAAAAAAGAGCTGTTTTATTATTTTCCCCGAGGTAAAGTCAGTGACGTGGTGTTTTGTTTATCTTTTAACACCAGCAAGGTATAACATGTAGTGCAACATTTATATCACATAGTGGAGGGGAACTTTTCCCTGATACAATAAACAGGTAAAAAACAGTGATACTGTTACGGTAAATCAAACGTTAGTGCAATCACAATATATTAACACTCAAAATAGTGCAGAGCAATAACAATATATCAATAACTCAACGTTGCTCAAACGTTAATGTCACACAACACAACACACAAAATAAACATGTAAAGCTCACTTTATGAAGTTATTCCTCATCCACAAATCCCTCGAATTCTTCTTCTACAGTGTCCGAATTAAACAGTTGGGCGAATACGGCATCCGTCTCGTCGAAGTCGTCATTAATCGAGTCAGTGTCGCTGCTGCTCTATTCCCGTGTTCTACTGCGTGACTGATCGTCTTAAGTTTAAACTCTGCGTCGTAAGCATGTCTCTTAATAGGAGCCATTTTGGGGTCTTTACATAAACAAACAAATGGAAATTAAACGGCACGCCTCGCACAGTCATATATCACCAGCATGCACCGCACGCTTCTTCTACGGGGGAAAATGAAGACGGGGGAAATGAAACGGCACGCCTCACGAAGTCATACATCCCAGCATGCACCGCACGCTTCTTCTTCTTCTACGGGGGAAAATGAAGTCGGCGGCTGCTTACCGTAGTTGCGATTGATTGATTGAAAATTTTACCTGTTGGAGGCTCAATATTGGTCCATATATAAGGCGCACCGGATTATAAGGCGCACTGTCAGCTTTTGACAAAATTTGAGGTTTTTAGGTGCGCCTTATAGTGCAGAAAATACGGTAACTATATATATAAGCCACACTTTACTTAATTTTTTATAATAATTTTATAAGCCACAGGTATTTAAACATGATTTACAAAGGCGCTTGTTTGCATTCATTCACAAATTTAACAAAAGACAGTGCCTGTTTAAAGGGCAAGTCATTGAGCGCTTTTTACACCCTCCTCCTGCGTTCATAAATGGCTGAAGTTGTCTTCTTCGGTGTCAGAAACGAAAACACTCAAAATTGCTTCGTCCGACATTTTCTCAGCCTCGTTTTCACTTACACTTTCGTCTTGAAGCAAATTTGCCTCTGAACTTGTGCGGTCTTCTTCACACGCACTAGTCCAGCCTTTCAAAACCTGTTTCCGTTCTATGCAGCAGGTCTTTTTCCTTGAAAGCTGCATCGTCTGCATTTCTTTGCATCTTTGCCATGATGAGGGTAAGTACATAACACGCTAAATCAGTGGTACCGGTCCACGGACCGATTGGTACCGGGCCGTACAAGAAATTTAAAAAAACAAAAATAATATATATGTATATATATTTTTTTTTAAATTAAATCAACATAAAAAACACAATATATATATTATATATCAATATAGATCAATACAGTCTGCAGGGATACAGTCCGTAAGCACACATGATTGTATTTCTTTATGGAAAAAAAAGAAAGAAAAAAAAAATCCCCCCCGGTCCGTGGGACAAATTTTCAAGTGTTGACCGGTCCCCAGCTACAAAAAGGTTGGGGACCACTGCGCTAAATGGCTGACTAAATGATTAGGTTTGATTTAATGTAAACAATTTCATTGGTCAACCAGAATCCGTTTGGCAATTGTATTGGTCTGAAATGGGGCTAAATTTATTGGCAGCATGTGAAATCCATAAATTAGTCGTAGGATTGTATACACCATAGGGTTCAGCGTGGAGAAAGCATGGGAAAAAAGTTGTGGCGTATAGTCCAGGCTGTAAATTACGGTACGCTTACTCTTGTAAAAATGTAATTTAATCCATTGTCCACTATTAACTTTCTCTTTATTTAATTTACGACTTCATTTTTCTAAGATTACAATTTAAAACTTTATTGTCATATCATTTTTACTCATACCATTCCGACTACCATTATTACGACTTAATTTTTGTAAAATTACAACTTAATGCCCATAAAAGTGTGATTTTATTCTGACAGCATTATGATTACAACTGTTTTCTTAATCACTCTTCTTGTAATAATTCTTAATTCATTACAGTTAAGACTTTATTCTCATATTTCGTATGTAAAATTTAAAATTTTGTCTTAAAATGAAAATGTCATCCTCATAACATTATAATTTCCGCACTATAAGGCGCACCTAAAAACCTCAAATTTTCTCAAAAGCTGACAGTGCGCCTTATAATCCGGTGCGCCTTAAATATGGACCAATGTTGAGCCACAACAAACCTAAACCTTATTTTAATAAAGTTTAGGTCTCGCAACTACGGTAAACAGCCGCCAACTTCTTTTTCCCCCATAGAAGAAGAAGTGCTTCTTCTTCTACGGTAAGCAGCCGCCCCCGTAGAAGAAGCGTGCGGTGCATGCTGGGATATATGACTGCGCGAGGCGTGCCGTTTGGATTTCCATTTGTTTGTTTATGTAAAGACCCCAAAATGGCTCCTATTAAGAGACATGCTTACAACGCAGAGTTTAAACTTAAAGGCCTACTGAAACCCACTACTACCGACCACGCAGTCTGATAGTTTATATATCAATGATGAAATCTTAACATTGCAACACATGCCAATACGGCCGGGTTAACTTATAAAGTGCAATTTTAAATTTCCCGGGAAACTTCCGCTTGAAAACGTCTAGGTATGATGACGTTTGCGCGTGACGTCAATGGTCGAAGCGGAAGTATTGGGACACATTGTATCCCAATACAAACAGCTCTGTTTTCATCGCAAAATTCCACAGTATTCTGGACATCTGTGTTGGTGAATCTTTTGCAATTTGTTTAATGAACAATGAAGACTGCAAAGAAGAAAGCTGTAGGTGGGATCGGTGTATTAGCGGCTGGCTGCAGCAACACAACCAGGAGGACTTTGAGTTGGATAGCAGACGCGCTATCCGACGCTAGCCACCGACCGCATCGATGATCGGGTGAAGCCTTTCGTCGCGCCGTCGATCGCTGGAACGCAGGTGAGCACGGGTGTTGATGAGCAGATGAGGGCTGGCGTAGCTGGAGCGCTAATGTTTTTATCATAGCTCTGATGAGGTCCCGTAGCTAAGTTAGCTTCAATGGCGTCGTTAGCAACAGCATTGCTAGGCTTCGACAGGCGGCACAGCATTAACCGTGTAGTTACAGGTCCAGTGTTTGGTTCGGTGTCTCCTGATAGTAGTATTGTTGATCTGCTGTCTATCCTTCCAGTCAGGGGATTATTTATTTTGTTTCCATCTGCATTTAAGCACGATGCTATCACGTTAGCTCCGTAGCTAAAGTGCTTCACCGATGTATTGTCGTGGAGATAAAAGTCACTGTGAATGTCCATTGCGTTCTCGACTCTCATTTTCAAGAGGATATAGTATCCGAGGTGGTTTAAAATACAAATCCGTGATCCATGGATCTGCTATCCCCGTTTAAATAAAAAAAACTCATTTCAGTAGGCCTTTAAGACGATCAGTCACGCAGTAGAACACGGGAATAGAGCAGCAGCGACACTGACTCGATTAATGACGACTTCGACAAGACAGCGCATTTGCTGTCGCCCAACTGTTTAATTCGGACATTGAAGAAGAAGAATTCGAGGGATTCGTGGATGAGGAATAACTTCATAAAGTGAGCTTTACATGTTTATTTTGTGTGTTGTGTTGTGTGACATTACCGTTTGAGCAACGTTGAGTTATTGATATATTGTTATTGCTCTGCACTATTTCGAGTGTTACTATATTGTGATTGCACTAACGTTTGATTTACCATAACAGTATCACTGTTTTTTACCTGTTTATTGAATCAGGGAAAAGTTCCCCTCCACTATGTGATATAAATGTTGCACTACATGTTCATGTAGTTGTTAAAAGATAAACAAAACACCACGTCACTGACTTTACCTTAGGGAAAATAATAAAACAACTGTTTATTCATTTTGGGAGTGAACAGAGTTGTCAGAACGATGGTTTGTAATCTATTAATAAAGTTTGACTGACCTATCTGACTGTTTTGTTGACATTCCCTTTAGCGCAGCTCCATCAAATGGATGCATAGGTGCGCCTTATAATCCGGTGCACCTTATAGTGCGGAAAATACGGTACTGTTTTCTAGTAAAGCTAAGACAGTGTTCACTGAAAAGTATTATTCTTATTATAATAATAATATTATAATGATAATAATAATACAATTCTCATAACATTAGCACTATATGTGTAAAGCTTTCTTCCATGTAAACACAGGGCTCGAATTTAACCACGGCAACTGCGGCAAAAGCCGCGACCGCCCTCATCATTTGCCGTAATGCCCTAAAAATATGACCAACATCTGCGGCAAGAACATGCCGTGACCGCCCTTGACCTTTTACTTGTTAATGAACTAGGTCTGTAATGGTCAACGGTATAATGATAATTCACGATAAAATTCCAGACGGTTAGTAATACAGTCTAATTTTTTAATTACCGAGACCCCGTCATTTATTAATGCATTTTAGGCAACACGAAGTCAGGCACATGCACACCAGCGTCGTTTGGCTTGATAATCATGGCGGACAAACTACACGGACATTGCTGCTGAGATTCCCCCTCGGAGTAAACGGAGCCAAGCACTTGGTTTAACGTAATTTTCCTTCGCTTCCGGGCGTGCGTTTAGATGGCGACAGGTATGGACAATATTGGAGACAGACGCACTTGTCCCCACACTAAAAGAATACAGCCAAGGAGAAAACTATTTGATGTTGCTTTTATTTTCAGAATACAGTGTTCATCAGCTGCTGTGACAGAGTTAATGGGGTGAGGAAACATGCAGCAGGCGATGTGTCGTGACCGGTGTCACAACTTGTTTATAAAGTCTTTAGTGCGTTTACTGGGATGTTCACTCGTCCTTTATTTAACTGCAAACTGTTTCAGTGTTCAAATAACATCAATACTAGCTAAAATGTTTAGTCATCTCATCGAATTGAACGAAGGCTGTGAAGATTGTGTATTCGACGTGATAGGTGTCACTCCTGCTTTTTCTGGTTGTTGGCCAAACTGTTGTACTGAACCACAAGGGGGTGCTGGAGAAGAACAATGCTTGTTTATTAGAGCTCATCTTCATTAGCCAAACTGCTTTGTATTTTTTTTTTATATCAAAAAGTAAATGCCATGTTTTTTTATGTTACTTGTTTTTTTATGTCACAAAGGTATTACTTCAAAAACCATTCATGTGACACATCATTTTATTAACGTGTCCGCTCCACTGCATTTGTCTCAGGCTACGCTGAGGACTACAAGAAGGCCAGATATGACCTGCGTAAATCCATCAGCGAGGCCAAGGGACAATACAGACTAAAGCTGGAGGGATTCTACTCCACCACAGACTCCCGGCGCATGTGGCAAGGCCTGCAACACATCACAGACTACAAGCAGGGGAGCAGGGGGTCACAAACAGCCAACCCTCACTGCCAGATGAACTGAATGAGTTCTACACCCGCTTCGAGGTCCTCAACACCAACCAACAGAGAGGGGTTCTGACCACGGAGCGCACGCAGGACCCACCACTCACTGTGACAACAGCAGAGGTACGTACAGTTCTGAGGAGAACAATCCCACGGAAGGCAGCCGGCCCAGACAACATCCCTGGCCGGGCCCTCAGGGTCTGTTCATCAGAGCTGGCTGACGTACTTGCTGACATATACAACTTGTCACTAGCACAAACTGTTGTGCCCACTTGCTTCAAGACCACCACCATCGTGCCCCTGCCAAAGAAAAACACTGTGACCTGTCTGAAGGACTATCGCCCCGTTGCACTCACCCTAATAGTGATGAAGTGCTTCGAGAGGAAAGTCATGTAACACATCAAGAAGACCATCCCAGGCACACTGGACCCTCTACAGTTTGCCTACTGGCAGAACCGGTCCACTGAGAATGCAGTCAACACCGTCATCCATACCACACTCACCCACTTGGAGGGCAATGACACCTATGCCAGGCTATTATTCATTGACTACAGCTCTGCTTTTAACACGGTCATCCCACAAAAACTCACTGCTAAACTACTCACTGTTGGTCTGTGACTGGGTGCTGAACTTTCTCACAAACCGGCCTCAGTCAGTCAGAGTTGGCAACCAGACATCAGGCACAAAGGTTCTAAGCACAGGGTCGCCCCAAGGCTGCGTGCTGAGCCCCCTGTTGTACACCCTCTTCACACATGACTGTGTGGCCTCCCAGAACACCACCAGTATCATCAAGTTTGCAGATGATACTACGGTCATCGGACTGATCACCGGGGGAGTTGGGGCAGCGTACAGAAGGGAGGTAGCGGAACTGGTGGCCTGGTGTCAGGATAATAATCTCTCCTTGAACACAGACGAGATGGTTATTGATCCACGGAGAAGGAGTGCACAGTACACACCTCTGTACATAGGGGAGACAGAGGTGGACAGGGTGAAAACCTTTACATTCCTCGGGACCCACATCAGCGAGGACCTCACCTGGGCTCACAACACCCAACAAACAATAAAGAAAGCCCAGCAGCGAAGGCTGAAAAAATTTGGCATGCCACCCAAAATTCTCAGCAACTTCTATAGAAGTACGGTTGAGAGTGTCCTTACCAGCTCAATCACGGTCTCGTATGGAAACTGCACTGCTAAGGACAGGAAGGCACTCCAGAGAGTGATTAAAACATACATCAGTACATATCAGTAGCAGCCTTCCCCTCACTACAGGACATGTACTCTACCAGGGCCACCAGGAGAGCACACAACATCATAAAGGACAGTACCACCCCCAGCACAGTCTCTTCAGCCTCCTACCATCAGGCAGACGACACAGGAGCCTGAAATCCAGGACTACGAGACTGACAAACAGTTTATACCCCAGGCCATCAGGCTTGTGAATGCTAACTTGTGAATGCTAGCTCTCCCAGCTACCCCCCCCCCTTTTTACTTTTATCTTTTGAACAAAAGACAGCTACCATGACCACCCCCGAACTGTGAACCATCACTGTAGACACTTTTCACCTTTGATCATAATGTTATGTTACTCACTGTGCCTTGTATATAACATTTATTTATTTATTCTTATTTTAGCTAAGTACCGTGTGACTTGTTGAAGGGTGGATTAGCAAAGTAAGATTTTCATTGTACGGCAAACTGTGTGTTTAACTGTGCATATGACAATAAACAATCTTGAATCTTGAATTATGTATAGTTAATTCCTATACGACATATTTCTGCTCAAACTCTTAATGGATCTGTCCCGATACAGCATCTACATGTACATATAAATGTACATAACTTAAAAACATAAATAAATAATAATTTAAAAAAACTCCCTCTAGTAAAATGTAAAAATAGAGATAAATGTAAAAAAGCTGACAAGTTTATATTAATAATGAATTTTAAAAAAAAACAGCCTTGGTGCCCTCTCCTGAAAGAATCAATAAAGTACTATCTATCTATCTATCTTCTAACTTGCCTAGGTGCCCTAAAATATGAGCCCTCCTTTAAAGCAACACTTGTCTTGACCTTAAAAAGTAAAAATTTGAGGCCTGCAAACATTACGTCCATTCTTTCAACAAATACGTACCACAGCTAGCGTATCAAACAAATCATTGATTGTTCATTAACGCTGACAGTTCCTAATAAGGGCACGAGGGGGCAGTACCTGTCTGTAGTATCTGCGTCTGAGGATGTTCCGATTGTTGTCCAACTTGTCGGCCACTGCCGAGCCGTAGATCTCCATGCTGGCTGTAAAGACCACCAGCTCGTACCACTGGCTCACCTGCGGACAAGTATAACGCGTTACTAAACCATGTGTAGCGTTAGCGCTAGCAATAAAACACAATACACACCACTTCTAAAAAGAAGTCAACATGTGGCCTTTTGTGTACGAAGAATCTGACGGGGTGTTTATCGATGACGACCTATGAGGTAAAAAAATAAATAAATAAATGTAATTAAGAAAGAAGTCCCCGATAAATGATCAGTATGACAGTCTTACTTTGAGGATAAAGTCGGGCGGAGTTCCTGGTCTCACTGTGGGTCTCAGGACCCCGTCGTGGTGAGAGTGGATGAGTGTCTCGTCCAGATCCAACACCAGAATTTTCCTCTTGACTGCATCTTTAACGTGAAGAAGACACAATACAATATTACAGTATATAGTGTCAACATATTTACACTGCTTAGTATACACTTACTCAGTCTGTTTCTGGAGATAGGGGACAGAGGCAAAGTGTCGTATCTCACAGTCTGATACTGGATTATCTGCAAAAACAGGTTTAGGTGTTCCATTAAAATTAAAAAATACAAAATAATAATAATATTAAAGAATTTTAGCAAGTATACAAAAAATACTATAATTTTTCTGAAACCAATGTGAAATTAATGGAGAAATATTGAGAGTAATTTTCAAAGTCACAGCGAGAATATAGTCCGAAAAATAATGGGGGTGGGAGTAGAGAGCCTTGTCCAAGAGTAGAATTGTGATTTTACAGGAATAAAATTAGATAGGCTCCAGCACCCTCCACGGCCCCGAAAGGGACAAGCGATAGAAAATGGATGGACGGATGGAAAATTGATATATTACCACAATAAAGTCGTCATCTTTCGACAATGTCTTAACATAAGAATGAAGTCAGAATTAAAAAATAACAATAATTATTGCGTAACAAAAAAATTACACTTCATACAAGTTAAAGTTGTTACATTATGATAAGAAAGTCATACAATTAAAAGAGAAAAGGTACAGTAAAGAAGTTATGTTATGGGGAACAGGTGGTAAAATTCAGTAAAAAAGTTGTGATATCGCGAGAAATGTACAGCTAAAGAAAACTGAACATTTTTGGAATGTTGCCTATTGTTCACACTCAGAGAGACAAGAAGACAAAAGTTAGTTTTTTTGCATTCTAACATGTAAAAATCAGTTACTTCTTGGTGGCTAGCAATGCAGCTAACGGGAGCAATCAATTCTACCTCTAAATCACTTTAAAAGTGCATTAAAAAACCGTCAACAATACTTAATTGGCGTCGCTGTAGTGGCTGCTGTTGTGTCATCCTTTTGTTTTCCTGATGTTTCCTTCTTGTTTTCATGTGGGATTTTTTTGCCTCTTGGTTCGGGACCCTTTGGGACTGTGTGACAAGGTGTGGCACTTTGGTGACTTCTGCGGTGCTTTTTTGTGAACGTCTGGATCTGCCTCCCGGGAGCCTTTTGGCAATGGAGACCAGCTGCTGGGTCTCTGCCACACCAGAGTCCGTTTGGAGAGACTGGAGGAGATGCGGATGAAGAGACATTACAGAAAAGCTTCACGGTGTCTTGGCTGACTGAGCAGGTATCGGACACCTCGGTCTCCTTAGACCATGCGGACTGGACACTGGCCGAGACTTGGTAGGCGGCTGAGGGTGGAGTTCGCTCTCTCGGTTGCTTTGTTGGGTCTGCTCATGCCAGAGGGCCATGCTCCCGCCACCCCAGCAGACCATGGCGTGGAACACCGCAGAGGCCACCACAGTGTATATGTTTTGTTGTTGTTGTTTTACTTTTGTGGTTGTGTGCAGAAGTGGCTGGTTGCATCAGCTCTGCTCTTTTAATGTCTTTAATGTCCTTTGTGTTCTTTGATGTTTCCCTCTTACACACATGTTTATGTGTGCTATGGCTATCAGGTTTTTTTTCTCCTTGGCCTCAGTCTGGACCCTCTCTCCAGGGGTCCAGGCTTAGGCCCCGTTTACACTAAGAATTATCCAGAGTAAATCACACCTAACCTTATCCGTGTTCACAAACAACAATGCCACCGTTTAAGACCCCCGCCTCCCTCCGTCCACCGGCGCAACGCGACCTAGTACGTATGCGCGGGGGAAAAAAACAATGCGCGCGTCATATAGTCACCTCTGACCTGGAAGTGTATTCTTTCTATCTGCGACGGTATAGAAAACGGCTGCTCTTGTTGTGAAGAAGAGAGAATTCTTTGTGTGGTCTGACACGAAGAAAGGTGGAGTTACTCTTAAAAGTGACTCAAGACTATAAAACCTCCATGGCGGCGAGGAATGTTGATTGGGAGTCATCGCCATGGAAATACGGGGACATTCTGTCGCGGTTTTTGGAGTGCTACCCATCGCCGGTGGAGGCCAGCTTGAGCAGCAAAGATTTTCCCCACAAAAAGGAGGACATAACTAATGGTATGTTTTGGTGACAAGGTTATTCTGTCTTAATTTAACCACACTTCCTGTGTGTGTGCGGTCTTTCTGGCGTCACTTCCTCTCCGAACTCACTTTGTAAACGGTCAATGAGTCCATACAAAGCTAAGTCCCGGAGATTCAAGAATTATACGGCTGATTTACCAGTGTAAAAATTTGTCCGAGGAAGGGGACCTTAAACGATGGTTTAGTGTGGCTGAAACAGGGTTTAGGCTAAATAATTATTCGTTTAAGGGGTTAAACGACTTAGTGTAGCTTAGACTGATGAATCACAGCCTGGTGAACACATGCTGTGTGAGGGAGTCCTGTCCATTATTATGAAGTGCTTTAAGAGGTTAGTCCATCCTGCCTCCGTCTATTGACCCTACCACTGAAGACATGTGACATTGACACATCTAGAGAAGGAGGACACCTACGCAAGGATGTTGTTCATTGACTTGGCATTTAACACCCTCATCCCACAACAGCTGATCAGTAAATTGAGTATGCTGAGCTTCAACACTCTTTTCAGAAATGCAATTCTGGACTTCCTCATATGCAGGCTGCATTCAGTCAGCATAGGAGACTATGCCTCGAGCAGCATCATGCTCAGCCCTCTCCTATTTAGTCTGCTCAGCCACATTAAGCTCAAACCACATCATAAAATTCCTCCACAACATAATAGTGCGTCTCATCACGGCAAAGATGAAAAGTCTTACAAGAAGGAGGTGAAATGTCTGACTGTGGTGTGGTAACAAGAACCTCTTCTTAAATGTGGACAAGACAAAGGAGATGGTTGTTGCCAGGAAGGGTTGTCATGTGCACGCTCCCCGCTGACCTTCAACGGAACTGCCGTTGAAAGAGGCAGCAGCACAAAGTTCCTGGCTGTGCACTTTACCAACCACCTGAGCTGGTACGCCAACACCACAGCTGGCGTACATCCTACGGGGACTGAGGAAGGTGGATTGCTCTCCCTCCATCATGGTGTCCTTTTATAGGGGGAACATAGACCACATCATCACCCGCTGCATCAAGGTCTGGTTCGGGAAGTGCACAATTGCACAGCATAAGGCCCAGCATTGCACATATAACAGTAGCAGAGCAAATTATAGGCGTCTCTCTTCCCACCCTGGCAGACATGTAAATCAAGCAGTGTGCCACCAAATTATTAACCATCTCTTCACTGCTTTTCCATCTGGCAGGAGGTCGCAGAGCATTCGAACTAGAACTGCTCAACTCAGGAACAGTTTTTTCCTTTAAGCCAACAGAACCCTAAACACACTCCCTGTATTCTCCTCTGCTTAGAGATGGGGGAAACAACAAACTTTCAGATTCGAACAAGGGTGATTGTAAAATCGATTAGTAAACATTAAGGGTGTAACGGTACGTGTATTTGTATTGAACCGTTTCGGTACAGGGGTTTTGGTTCGGTTTGGAGGTGTACCGAACGAGTTTCCACACGGACATATTAAGTAGCGCACCGCACGTTGTGTAAACAATGCACACCGAGGCACAACACACGGCATGCTAGCAACAACCGGGCTACTACAACATGCAAAAGTCAGAGCTGGAAGACCCTCCTGCTTCGTTAAGATCTCCCGTTTGGGAACACTTCGGCTTCGCGGTGCGATACAACAATGGACGACGAGTGGCGAACAAAGCGAAAGCGGTTTGCCGACATTGTTCAGCAGCGGTAAGGTATGCTTCTGCCAACACGTCAAACATGCTAACCCATTTTGAAGCGGCACCACCCCCAAGTGAACATCGCTTCAACGAAGAGAAAGACGAACAAACAGCTCCCCACTGCATTCAAGCAGCCTCTCCTCGGCGAGTCAGGCAGGGCTAAAGCAATAACAAATGTTTTAATAGCAGCGGATTTAAGACCATATTGCATTAAAAACTAGAATTTGACCCACTTCTATGGTGGAACAATGAGCCCATATATCCTCTTACTGCCAAGTTAGCCAGGCACTACCTCGCCATACCTGCTACCCCCACAATGTGGATAAACTGATTTTTCTGGCAAAAAACATGAAGATTGAGTGAAAGTCACCAGGGTTAAAGACTGAGGGGGAGAGAAAAGTTAATCTGAGGCTGAGTTGACTTGAAACTGTTTAATGTTGCACTTTTTATATGTAGAAGAAAAGTTTTGTCATTTTATTAATCTGAGCAAGAACTTGAGGCAGTTTAATGTTGATTAACGTGGACCCCGACTTAAACAAGTTGAAAAACGTATTCAGGTGTTACCATTTAGTGGTCAATTGTACGGAATATGTACTGTACTGTGCAATCTACTAATACAAGTCTCAATCAATCAATCAATCAAAAAAAGCACTTTATATGTAGAAAGGTTTTGTTAAGAAACCATTCTGAGCCTTATCTTATTTAGTTTTTATTAGATATATGTTGACCACATTAACCCTGGCAATGGACCCTGTGTGTATATGTATGTTATTATTATCCTTAGCATTCATGACTGCCTGCTGTTGCACTGATCAGCCTAGTGGTGGCTCACAGCCATCACACACAGAGCTATTTCTATTTTTGGGCAGAATTATTACAGTGTTCCCAATGTTAAAAGGATAAAGCCATTGTTTACAAATTTGGTAAATAAATAACCAAAAAATGTATATTTTGTTGTTTTCTTCTGTACTGAAAATGAACCGAACCGTGACCTCTAAACCGAGATACATACCGAACCGAAATGTTTGTGTATCGTTACACCCTTAGTAAACATCAATAATCGATTATTTATTTATTGTAAATAAAGTCATGCAGACAGTTCTAAAACTTGGCTGACCTCAGCGAGCCACCTTACCGAGAGATCCGACCAGCTACTTTATTTTAGGGAACGTATGATCCAGTTTTGCACACATTTCCATTTACTTAATAAATGTATTGGGAATTCATTCAACTGTTTCTTATTACAAATGCACTGTTTTAAAAAGTTGCAAGTGATAAATACTTAAATACAGAAACGAAAAGAAATGTAAAACCCCATCAATATACACATAAATTAAAGATACACCAATGTTAAATTTTTTATCGAATCGTAGCTCCTGAATCGTAATCTTTATCGAATCGTGAGGGGCCCAAAGACTCCCATCTCTAGTGCGGCTACTACTACTGCCCCCAAACACCACAACACATTAAAAACAATTCAGTTTATTTATTTGAACACATTTTATGTTTTCATAAAATAATTGACACACCTAGTGCTGCAAAGGATTCTGGGTATTTGTTCTGTTGTGTTTATGTTGTGTTACAGTGCGGATGTTCTCCCGAAATGTGTTTGTCATTCTTGTTTGGTGTGGGTTCACAGTGTCACTTCCTGTCAATGAGAAAGGACGCAAAAGAGAAAGGCTCCGCTCTTGCTACCGGAGTTTTTTGTTAAATCTGAAGATTTTGACCACTGATTTGCGATCACAGCCACAGGAGAGTACCCTGGCATCTTCAATCTGATTTTGGTCAGTTGAGAGGCACTGATACGCTGAAAGAAGGCGAGTTGGGAGAGCCGTTAGCCTCAAGCCAAAGGCGCCTTGCCGCAGTTCAAAGCGGTTGCCTAGCAACCAAAAGCTACGGCGAGTTTACAGCTGTTTTAAAGTGATCCCGACGTCGCAGAGTGATATAAGTTGACAGGCTGACACCTCAAGTTGATCTCTGAACGGCGCAAGATACGAAATTGGTGGAAAAAACAAGTTAAAGTGCCGCAAGTCGCTAAAGAAGCAACTGCCGTTAAGACACAAGCAAGAGGCAGTGACGTCAGTGACTGCCGCGATGCGAAAAGGTAAAGGAAAGATTGAAATCCCGAAACCTTCGGGGTCAGCTGATACAGAACACAACTGGGAACAAGATTTGAGGTTGGACACAGGACATGATGGGAATCAAGAAGTGATCCTACAAAAACTTGAAGAAATGAAAGAAGAAATGAAAGAAGAAATGAAAGAAATGAAAGAAATGAAAGAAGAAATGAAAGAAATGAAAAAGAAATTAAAGAAATGAAAGAAGAAATGAAAGAATTGAAAGAATATCTGAGAAAAGTAACAACAGAACACAAACAAGATGTGAAAAGTCTGCAGGAAAATATAGAAAATCTGCAATCTCAGAACAACAGAAGAAATAATGAAGCCACTGAAATGGGCAAACGAATGAAGACCCTTCAAGAAGACAACAACATGTTGAGGAATATCATAGACGAAATGGATCAGGACAAACGAATGAATGATATCATCGTGACAGGGCACCGAATTAAACCAAGATCCTATGCGAAAGCTGTGAATAATGAAGGTGAACCTGATGAAATGGATATGATCTCAGCAGAACAGCAAGTGGTCAACTTTCTGCAATCAAAGGAAACTGAAATTGACATTAATACCATCGAAACATGCATCCCACTGAACGGAAGAAACAACAACGCCACTCCAGTCGTGCTCGTGAAACTCGTAAACAGAAAATCTAAAATGGCATTGCTGAGACAGGGAAAGAAGCTGAAGGGAACAAATGTGTACATGAATGAGCATCTCACAAAACGCAATGCTGGAATCGCCAAGAAAGCACGCGACTTGAGAAAGCAGGGTAAAATCCAGGGAACTTGGAGCACCAACTGTAAAATCTACATCAAGCTGAATGGAGGTCCAGAAGCAAGAGTAATTGTTGTCCATGACATCAAGGACCTGGACAATTTTTAAAGTTTACACAGCTACCACAACAACAATGATAATGGACTCTGACAGAAAACAAACACCCAAATTCAGCATCGACACTACTATGTTCCAAGGGACGACTAAACAAGAGGACCTACATTCAGGATTACATCCACCTACACTTATTGAGATTATTGAAACAACATCAAAGATTGTTGAACAAGAAAATATGGAACTAAAAAATTTCTGCAACAAAGATTACAAAAACCAGGATTTGGAAAATGATATAGATCCAGATACAAATTTTTTCTCCCACATCAGTAATAATTGTTTTTATTATACAGATGATCAATATAATAGCAACATTACATGCGATAAAAAATGGTCAATTATTCATTTTAATAGCAGAAGCTTGTATGCAAACTACAACAACGTTAAGAACTTTTTGGAACACATCAACAAACCATTCAAAGTGATTGCTGTCACAGAAACATGGATTGATGATAAAAAAAAGGAATAGATTTTGATCTGGAAGGATATGAACTAAACTACATCAACAGAACTAACAAAAATGGAGGAGGAGTAGCTGTGTACGTGATGAAGAACCTGAACTACAAAGTGGTAAAAAACATGTAATTTGCTATAGATAATATCTTAGAATGTATAACCATTGAAATATGTCGGGAAAAAAGCAAAAACATTTTCATCAGTTGTATATATAGATCACCTAAGTCAAGTATAGAAACATTTGAAGAATGGATCAAGGCTACTTACATGGATAATGGTCAAAGAATAATGTTCTTATGTGGTGACTTTAATATTGACTTATTGAACCCTAACAAGCAAAAGTCTAGATGACTTCATTGATACAGTGTACAGCATCAGTTTATATCCAAAAATCACAAAGCCAAGCAGAATCACAGCACACTGTGCCACGCTTATTGATAATATTTTTACCAATGAGTTTGACAATAACACTACAAGTGGTCTACTTATAACCGACGTTAGTGATCATCTGCCAGTTTTTACAATATATGATGGACACTACAAGAAGAACATGGAAGACAAAAGGACATTTCGAAGACTGTGCACAGAGAAGAGGATGACTGCTTTCAAAAGTGAGCTACAAAAGCAAGATTGGGACAATGTGTACAATGAAAAAGAGGTTGATGAAGCATATGAACATTTCTTAAACAAGTTCATAATACTTTATGACAAACATTGTCCATGGATACAACTCAGTAACAAGCAGAGAAAGAATAATCAACCATGGACTGAACTGGGCAAGAAAGCATTTAGGTTTTCAGCAGCGAAGGCTTGGAATAACCTACAATCGAATATTAAACTTCAAACCCTTGTTACGTTGAATGAGTTTAAAGCTTCTGTGAAAGGACTGCAGTCTACCTTGTCTGTATGCACATGTGTTATGTGAGCAAGTTTTAATGTCGTAAATGTGATGTTTTATGTATTTGTTTACTGTTTTTAATGTAACCTTGCTGCTGCCCTCTTGGCCAGGTCTCAATTGGAAAAGAGATCTTTGATCTCAATGGGATTTTACCTGGTTAAATAAAGGCTAATAATAATAATAATGGATGACAAAAGGATTAAAAAATGCTTGTAAGAAGAAGAATACACTATATAGAGAATTTATAGCACAAAGAACTATAGAGGCAGAAATTAAGTACAAAAAGCATAAAAACAAGTTAACAGATATACTACGATCATGTAGAAAATAATATTACAGTGAATTATTGGACAGGAACAAAAATAATATGAGAGCAACATGGGGCATCCTCAATAGCATTATTAAAAATGTCACAAAGAGGGACTACCCTCAATACTTTTTAGACGGAAATTAAAAAAAATGACAACATAAAGGAAGTAGTTGAAAGCTTCAATAATTATTTTGTAAATATTGGACCAAAATTGGAAGAAAGGATTCCAGACCCAGTTCCAATTGAGGAATATAATGATACCATAGAGCGAAATCCCAACTCCATGTTCCTCAGTAATGTGACACAGGAGGAAATAGTTACAATCGTGAAAAAATGTAAATCTAAGACTTCAACTGATTGTAATGGAATTGATATGGAAACGATAAAAAGGGTTATAGAAGAGATCTCAGGACCATTAATGTATATTAGTAATCTATCATTTCAAACAGGTACATTCCCAAACAAAATGAAAATAGCTAAAGTTGCACCAATTTATAAGACTGGAGATAAACATCAATTTACAAATTATAGACCTGTTTCTTTACTTCCACAATTTTCTAAAATCATTGAAAAACTGTTTAATAACAGATTAGAGAGTTTCATAAATAAAAAATAGAATACTCGAAGAGAACCAATATGGATACAGAGCTAATGTCTCAACTTCAATGGCTTTAATTGAAATAACAGAGGAAATTACCAATGCAATAGACAGTAAAAAATGTGCAGCAGCAGTTTTTATGGATCTAACTAAAGCATTTGACACAATTAATCACAATATTTTAATCAAAAAACTAGAACGATATGGCATCAGAGGGTTAGTCTTAAACTGGATAAGAAGTTATCTAACGAACAGGAAACAATACGTGAAGCTAGGCGAACACATGTCTACAACGCTAAATATATCCTGTGGTGTACCTCAGGGATCAATATTAGGACCTAAATTATTCAATCTCTATATAAATGACATTTGTAAAGTTACAAAAGATTTAAAGTTAGTATTATTTGCGGATGATACAACAGCGTTTTGTTCAGGAGAGAACACACAGGAGATAATACAAATAATAACAGAAGAAATTAACAAATTAAAAAGATGGTTTGACAAAAATAGATTATCATTGAATCTCAGCAAAACTAAAATAATGCTATTTGATAACAGTAGTAGAGAAAGTCAAACACAAATACAAATAGACGGAATAGAAATTGAAAGAGTAAATGACACCAAATTTCTAGGTATAATGATTGATGATAAATTGAACTGGAAATCTCACGTAAAAAATATACAACATAAAGTAGCAAGAAACACGTCAATAATGAATAAAGCAAAACATGTTCTAGACAAAAAATCACTTCATATTCTCTACTGCTCACTAGTGTTACCATATCTGAGCTACTGTGTAAAAATATGGGGAAATAATTACAAAAGTACACTTCATTCATTAACGGTGTAACAAAAAAGATCAGTTAGAATAATACATAATGTTGGATATAGAGAACATACAAATCCTTTATTTATTGAATCAAAGATACTGAAATTCCACAACATAGTGAATTTGCAAACAGCTAAAATTATGCACAAAGCAAACTATAACCTGCTACCCAAGAATATACAACAACTCTTCTCAACAAAAGAGGAGAAATATAATCTTAGAGAAAAATTTAATTTAAAACATTTGTACGCACGTACAATACTTAAGACATTCAGTATATCAATATGTGGAATTAAATTATGGAATGGATTAAGCAAAGCAATCAAACAATGTACTAATATGATCCACTTCAAGAAACTCTTCAAACTTAAAGTGTTTACAAAGTACAAAGAAGAAGAACCATGACAAACATTCTCAATTTATTTCATCCATCCATTCATTCATTCATTCTTAAAGTAATCTTACTTATCTCATCACATGAAATATGACTTACTTCACCAATTATTATTATTAAATTCTTACTATTATTTATTTTTATTGTGATTACCTATGGAGTTATTGTGAATAAATTGAGAACAGGAAGTGAATAAAAAAGTTTCAGCAACTGTTATGTAAAGAAAAGGGGTAGGATTAAATAAGCTCTGCTTCTTCCTACTCCTTTTCGAACATGTTGAAAAGAGAAACTGGAAATTGTGATGTATCATGTTGTATGCTTGCATGTTCGAAATAAACTCAAACTCAAACTCTAACAGTGTGGCGTATATTTCTAACAGTGTTAAAGATGTTTATACGGCTACCCTCAGTGTAACCTGTATCGCTGTTGATCAAGTATGCATTGCAATCACTTGTGTGTGCGTGCAGAAGCCGCACATATTATGTGACTGGGCCAGCACTCGTTGGACTGGATGAAAAGCGGAACGTGACGATTTTCGGGAGGGGCACTGAAATTTGGGAGTCTCCCGGGAGGGTTGGCAAGTATGACAATTAGCGGTGAATGCGGTGTTACCCCGGCACCGCCGCTGTATATGATCGGCGGGCCAGCTCTAGTGTTAATTTGATATCGCCTCAAGTCCAAGTGAAATTACACGGCAGCCCGCGGGCCAGAGTTTAACACCCATGCCTGAAACCCAGAAGTGCCCGGATGTGCCTGCAGGTCACGTGATTGCAAGCCACCCATTGATACGATACAACATTGGACAATGTTACCCAATATTTATTCAAGTCAAAGCAAAATACAGTAAGTGATCAAATATGGTGGAGAGAACCGGTATTTTTTTGGTACCAGTTCTTAATTGGGTCGGTACAGAACAGTTAAGATTCTGGACAAATGATACGATATTTTGTATCCAGTTATGACACTGCTGCCGAGAGCAGGTGATGATGTAACGTTTGCTTGCCTTTAGTTGAATGTTTAAGTACAAGGAAACAAAATATAAACTGGACAACATACTGCAGGAATCCTAATTTACCATCACCAAACAGGGCAAAATATATTCATGTCTATTTATAAAAACTTTTGTAAATTCTGAGAAGCACTTGAAAATATTGGACGTTTAGTTTCTGTTGAAGCATTCCATCAACAATTATTTTTAAGGCGCATTATCAGCATCACTGCATGCATGCGGAAGGTGGGGTAAACCCTGGACAAGTTGCCACCTCATGGCAGGGCCAACACAGATACACAGACAGATAAATCGTTTCTAAATCGTAATCGAATAATGAATTATGGCAACGTTAAAAAAAAAGATAATCGTTAAGTCGATGTTACTCTCTGTCCTGTCGTGCACCTCCAAGTTAGGCTCTCCTACTTTCTTCGAGAGTGCTCTCCACTCCAGTCTGTTCAGACATATGTTGCTACACACACATTTGTGTTTCCCATCTATAAATTTCTTCTGCGAATAATTTCTTACGAATCTTCTGCCACGCGGGATTTAATCACCTGAAATCCAAACATTGTAATCGCCATTAACACAGAAAATGAAATTACCCCCCCAGCATATCGACTCCATCTGTGGTGCTATACAGTATTTGCCCTGGTATATCCATCCATCCATCCAGTTTCTACTGCTTATTCCCCATCCATCCATCCAGTTTCTACTGCTTATTCCCTTCGGGGTCGCTGGAGCATATCTCAGCTACAATCGGGCGGAAGGCGGGGTACACCCTGGACAAGTCGCCACCTCATCACAGGGCCAACACAGATAGACAGACAACATTCACACTCACATTCACACACTAGGGCCAATTTTAGTGTTGCCAATCAACCTATCCCCAGGTGCATGTTTTTTTGGAAGTGGGAGGAAGCCGTAGTCAAACATTTTTATTTTAGATAACAGTTGGTAATAAATATTTTCATAATTTGATTATTGTTTTATCCTTTGAAGCATAAATATAAATGTGTGCAAATGTAATGCCTTGATTTTTAGTAAGACAGTCACAGTCATAAATGCAATGGTCATAATTAGGAATATAAGATATACAAAATTAATATCAAGGTTATTGTAAACTAAATTATGACAGTTATTATTATTACTACGGTATTGTTGAATGTTCTCAGAAAGTACTTATACACACAAATATTTTAACCAAGTTTCATTGTAATAAAAAAATAAAATAAAAAGATAGACACACTATGCATTTGTCTTGGCATAAGAAGCAGAAGAAGAAGACGCAGAAGAAGCAGAAGAAGAAGAAGAAGAAGAAGAAGAAGAAGCAGAAGAAGCAGAAGAAGAAGAAGAAGAAGAAGAAGAAGAAGAAGCAGAAGAAAAAGCAGAAGAAGAAAAAGAAGAAGAAGAAGAAGGTGTTTGGGAGCCTCCTTGAAATCTCGGTAACCCGGGCAACTGCTTTTGTAATTCATTCAACGCCATTCGTCACCAGGTTTGTTCATTTGTCCCATTACTTTTGGTCCCTTGAAAAGTGGGTGTATACAAACTGTCGTCATTCTTGAACGGTTCACCTGATTTGGTTGTAAACGCTATTAAATTAAAGGTGAAAGTCTGCAGTTAGCGCACGCCTGTTTCATTTCATAACCATTGTGGAGGCATATGGAGACAAAACAATTACAATTGTGTCAAAGTCCTAATATTTATGGACCTTACAGTATATGAGAGCGTTGTTATAAATAAGTCCAGCACCCCCCGCGACACCGAGGACAAGCGGTAGAAAATGGATGGAACATAGTATAGTTTGTAATGTAACAGTAGGCTCTTTCCTTTGCAACTTTCCTTAAAGGACTATCTTTATCCCACCCAGCTGTCAGCGGGTGTCAGATAACCACAGGGCAGTGCTTGCAAGGGGCTGACTTTGACTGAGAGCATCTTGCTGCCCCTTTCCCTTTTACTACTTCGTGGGGCCTGGAATCCCCAGTGATTAGTGGATAACCACAGCCAGTAGTCAGATTTACCTTTAATTATGTCAGGACTTGTAGTACATCTTCTATATGATTAATAGCACCATGTAATACAAACGTTGCATTTGTTAAACTGATGCTCAGTGTGGAATGTAAAGGCAACGTAAAAAAACACTACAGAGACATAGACATAAGTTCCGCTATGAAACTGGGAACTAGCGGCAACAGAGGCCCAGACCTGTATCCAGAAAGTAGAGGAAGGCATCGCAGAACACGGCACATGGCTGTTGTTTTAGTAAATACTAGAGATGTCTGATAATATTGGACTGCCGATATTATCGGCCGATAAATGCTTTAAGATGTAATATCGGAAATTATCGGTAAAACGCCGCTGTCTACACGGACGTAGGGAGAAGTACAGAGTGCCAATAAACCTTAAAGGCACTGCTTTTGCGTGCCGGCCCAGTCACATAATATCTTCGGTTTTTCACACACACACAAGGCATACTTGGTCGTAGGGCTGGGGGATAAGGCCTTTTTTTAATATCTCAATATTTTTAGGCCATATCGCGATACACGATATATATCTCGATATTTTGCCTTAGCCTTGAATGAACACTTGATACATATAATCAGAGCATTATGATGATTCTATGTGTCTACATTAAAACATTCTTGTTCATACTGCATTAATATATGCTCATTTTAAACTTTCATGCAGAGAGGAAAATCACAACTAAGTCAATTTAGCAAAACTGTATTTATTAAACAGTTATTAAGCAGTGGCACAAACATTCATGTCATTTCCAAAACAGAAAGTGCAAGATTGTCAGAGACATTTTAAAACAAGCTATAAGTGCACTTTTGTGCATGATGACACACAAGATATTGCAATAAGTGTCACATAAAAATGAGCTGCATATCAAATAGTATGTCCTACGGTGTTAATGTGGAAATAGTTGCTTCGGCATTTAGTTGGTTTGGCACCGAACGGAGATGTTGACATGATGTATAAATAAAGACATACTGTATTCCCGCTTGAAGCCAAACCACCGTCAGATGATGGACCCCGTGCTGTTTTTCTTGGGAATTAATTATTCCTCCATTTGTTACCAGATTCGCACCTTCTTTCTCTCGTGTTACCACTCAAACCACACCGTTAGCTGTTAGCATCACAGCTAACGTTACCATATCGCTACCTCTCGCTCCACGGGAGCGTGTGACGTTGCTTACGTGACAGTATGTGACATATGTAAGAAGGTGCGCTTGTTTTAAAGTCTCTGTGAGAAGGAGGGACAAGAAAGACTGAAAAACGCATGCAGTTTAAAGCCCGCAGCTAAAAGCAACTGCGTGAGAACGCATACTCGAATATCACGATATAGTCATTTTCTATATCGCACAGACAACCCGCGATATATCGAGTATTTCGATATATCGCCCGGGCCTACTTGGTCAACAGCCATACAGGTCACACTGAGGGTGGCTGTATAAACAACTTTAACACTTTTACAAATATGCGCCACACTGTGAACCCACACCAAACACATTTCGGGAGAACATCCGCACCGTAACACAACATAAACACAACAGAACAAATACCCAGAACCCCTTGCAGCACTAACTCTTCAGGGACGCTACAACATACACCCCCCGTTGCCCCCTACCCTAAACCCCGCCCCCCTCAAACCCGTCCACCTCAACCTCCTCATGCTCTCTCAGGGAGAGCATGTCCCAAATTCCAAGGTGCTGTTTTGAGGCATGTTAAAAAAAAATAATGCACTTTGTGACTTCAATAATAAATATGGCAGTGCTATGTTGGCATTTTTTTCCATAACTTGAGTTGATTTATTTTGGAAAACATTGTTACATTGTTTAATGCATCCAGCGGGGCATCACAACAAAATTAGGCATAATAATGTGTTAATTCCACGACTGTATATATCGGTATCGGTTGATAACTGAATCGGTAATTAAGAGTTGGACAATATTGGAATATCGGATATCGGCAAAAAAGCCATTATCGGACATCTCTAGTAAATACATAACACAATACAATGAAATGGCAAGGAGTTGCTGTGTCATCAATTGTCATAGCCGTTGTCGCCACCGCAAAGGTAAAGAAAGATATGGAGGTATTACTGGTTCAATCCCCACCTTCTACCATCCTAGTCACGTCCGTTGTGTCCTTGGGCAAGACACTTCACCCTTGCTCCTGATGGGTGCTGATTAGCGCCTTGCATGGCAGCTCCCTCCATCAGTGTGTGAATGTGTGTGTGAATGGGTGAATGTGGAAATACTGTCAAAGTGCTTTGAGTACCTTGAAGGTAGAAAAGCGCTATACAAGTATAACCCATTTATCATTTATTTATTCTAGAAAATTATTTGCAAGCGTGTATCTCAATCTGTGCTCGTGTAATCCAATTTGCATGTGTGTGTACTAATTTGTGTGTGTGTATATCAATCCGAGTGTGTTTATTCAGATCCATGTACGTGTGTTTTTGATCCGCGCATGTGTTTTAGATCCACATACGTGTGTTTTAGATCTGCGTACGTGTTTTAAATTGTCTGTCTGTCCCTAATCAGAAAGAACCCTCTATAGCAGGGGTCTCAGACACGCGGCCCGCGGGCCAATTGCGGCCCGCGAGACGTTATTTTGCGGCCCCCATCTTAATATGAAAGTTTAATGTTAGTGCGGCCCACGAGCATACTTGCCAACCCTCCAGATTTTCCCGGGAGACTCCCGAATTTCAGTGCCCCTCCTAAAAATCTCCCGGGGCAACCATTCTCCCGAATTTCTCCCGGACAACAATATTAAGGGCGTGCCGTGATGGCACTGCCTTTAGTGTCCTCTACAACCTGCCGTCGCGTCCGCTTTCTCACCATACAAACAGCGTGCCGGCCCAGTCACATAATATATGCGGCCTCTGCAGACACACGTAAGTGACTGCAAGACATTTTTGGTCAACAGCCATACAGGTCACACCGAGGGTGGCCGTATAAACAACTTTAACACTGTTACAAATATGCGCTACACTGTGAACCCACACCAAACAAGAATGACAAACACATTTTGGGAGAACATCCGCACCGTAACACAACATAAACACAACAGAACAAATACCAAGAATCCCTTGTAGCCCTAACTCTTCCGGGCTACAATATACACCCCCGCTATCACCAAACCCCCCCCCCCCCCCCCCCAATCTCCATAACCCGAAAGAGTTAGGGCTGCAAAGGATTCTGGGTATTTGTTCTGTTGTGTTTATGTTGTGTTACGGTGCGGATGTTCTCCCGGAATGTGTTTGTCATTCTTGTTTGGTGTGGGTTCACAGTGTGGCGCATATTTGTAACAGTGTTAAAGTTGTTTATACGACCACCCTCAGTGTGACCTGTATGGCTGTTGATCAAGTTTGTCTTGCAGTCACTTGCGTGTGTCTGTAGAAGCCTCATACAACATGTGACTGGGCCGGCACGCCCTCAACATTGTTGTACGGGTGAAAGTCGGGAGAATAGTTGCCCCGGGAGATTTTCGGGAGGGGTACTGAATTTCGGGAGTCTCTCTCCCCCCCTCTCCCGCTCGGGGCTAATTGTGCTACCGTAACTGTAAACTCACAGCGTGCCCCCACTCCCGTTGGCTTCAGACAGAGACAATTTTTGTTATTTTGGGACCAAAATACCCCTGCGTTAGTGAAAGCGACAGAAACGTTGCCATGGAGACGAGGGTTTTCTTACGTGCCTGGCCGCAGTCACACCGCAACACCTGTCCATCATTAATAAAGTCCCTGATAACCTGGACCAATTCAAACCGTTATTTGTTTTTTTTATTCATTAATTTGCATTGCCTCACACGATGAACACAACATATATTTTTATATGACGCCAGATAACACTCCGGGAGCCGTCACTCTTTTGCGCTCGCGATCCCGGTACTTTCCGCCATCCGCCGTGTTGCTGTAGGGAAGAAAAGCGGAACGACACACATTGCGGAAATAACATTATTCTTCGTGCGTTGGCTAAATACAAATATATTCCACAACCCCAAACATGTCTTTTTCAAAGCCTGCAGTGAAGAGAAATGTTAGTGATGAGCAAAGACAATTCCAGGAAAAGTGGGAGATGCAATATTTCTTTGGGGCACCCCGACGTGTCTTATTTGCACAGAGAAAGTTGCAGTGCACAAGGAATACAATTTGAAACGTCATTATACAACTAGACATGCTGAGGCGTACACAAAATACCAGGGAGATGAGAGAGTGAACCGGGTTGTAAATTTTAAAAGCAGTATACTGAGGCAACAAGATTTCTTCAAAAAAGTAACCGAAAAGAGCGATGCAGCAGTCAAAGCTAGCTACATGGTGAGTGAGATGATTGCTAGGGCGGGAAAGCCATTCAAAGAAGGTGAATTCATTAAAAAGTGCATGTTAGATTTTTTTTAAGAAATATTTTCTTGTGGCCCAGCCTCACCCAGTTTCTGCATCCAGTGGCCCCCAGGTAAATTGAGTTTGAGACACCTGCTCTATAGGCTATCTACATACACGTAGGGATGATGTTTGATAAGGAATTATCGAGTTCGAGCCTATTATCGAATCCTCTTATCGAACCGATTCCTTATCGATTCTCTTATCGAGTCCAGATAGGTTGTTGTATATGGAAAAAAACACACAATATTTGGTTTAACAAAAGCTCACTTTTATTATATAATTAAAAAAATAAAATCTAATAAATAAATAAATATTGACTGTTACCCACCTAAAAAAATAAAATAAAATAAATAAATATTGACTGTTGTTACCCAAAGTATATTAAGTGGGATTTTTCAGAGAAACAAATATATACAGTAACACAAAAACAAGCTGTCTCTGTGATCACTATAGGTGTATAAATAATAATATAGTGTTAAATAAAATCAGTCCCTTGGGCACAAAACTGAAAATAATGCAGCTCTCCAAAAAGTGCACTTCTGCTGCTATTTGACATAACTGTTTGTTATGATGCTTTGACATTTTTGCACTTTATTTCTTTATTGAAAGAAAATTCTATGAAGAGAAAAGTTGTTTGCAAATGTGGTTACAATGCTAAAAAATGAAAAGTTAAAGCTAAAAAAAGAAATACACTTTATTGAGTTAACATTATTTCTTTATAGGGGGAAAGATGTTATGAGCTAGAGAATATAACAACTACACTACCCAGCATGCAACGGGAGTTACGAGCATGCGCGGTAGCCCCGAAAAGTGTTGCATGTTGCTACGCTGTGAAAGTAAACGTCAAGAACTCAGCCAACACGCCTCGTCTGCATTATTTATAATTAGACAGACAACACATATACAGTGTGATTTTGTTTTGTTTACAAGGAAAGAAAAACAAAAGTTCAAAAAGGGAGATATGTTGTATATTTATGTATAGTATGTGCTGCGGTTGCTTTAAGAACGTTGCGACAGCTGCCGTAAAGGAGGTGCATTGCTAGCCTGGTTGCTATGTTTCCGGTTGGTCGTAAAAGTGTTTGTCATGTGTTTTACCCTGCTAAAATCTCTCAGTAAAGTTATTCGATGGATTATAGCTTTTGTTTTGAACTTTATTACACCTTGGAGCGCTTTTTCCCGTCCATTGTTTTCCTGCTTTCGCTATCTGCGCCTAATGACTGAGCTACGTGACGTCATTTCTCGTGATGTCACACGGAGCATTTCTCCTGCCGTGTAAGATTTGAACGAGTGCACCCAGATTTGTGAGCGTGTAATACAACGTGTGCGCACTCATTCAGAAGTGCATGCGTGTAATACAATCTGCGCGTTTGATCTATGATCTGCAAAGAACAGTCTATTGGTTGTCTTTTTAAACGTGAGTTTTATTGTGTTACAATTTAACCGTTGTGGTTAAGTAATCGTTTCGGCGTCGTTCAATTGTAGGAAGACCTTTTGTTTATTTACCCTAAAAATGGCGACTCCTCAACAAATCCTGGGGCGTGTTTGGGAGTAATTCTCATATCGTCTTGATGTTGGCTGTGCTGCCGTTTGTGGCCATATTGAGCACTTGTAAAGCATGAAATAAATACTCAAAGTTATGTACAACACATGTGTTTAAGCTAGGTTGTCTATTGTTTTTCATTTTTGAAATATCGAGTAATAATTTTTGCGTATTCTTTTTGAATCACCATGTATAATTAATACAATAAACAGTCTCAAGTCTTATAGGGCAGTGGTCCCCAACCTTTTTGTAGCTGCGGACCGGTCAACGCTTGAAAATGTGTCCCACAGACCGGGGGGGGGGGGGGGGGGGTTTAATGGTTTTATTATTATTTTTTTGTCATAAAGAAATACAATCATGTGTGCTTACGGACTGTATCCCTGCAGACTGTATTGATCTATATTGATATATAATGTAGGAACCAGAATTAGTAATAACCGAAAGAAACAACTCTTTTGTGCGAATGAGTGTAAATGCGGGAGGGAGGTTTTTTGGGTTGGTGCACTAATTGTAAGTATCTTGTGTTTTTTATGTTGATTTAATAATTTAAAAAAAATGTTTTGTTTTGTTTTTCTTGTGCGGCCCGGTACCAATTGATCCACGGACCGGTACGGGGCCGCGGCCCGATGGTTGGGGACCACTGTTGTAGGGGACTTATGCCAAAGCAAATATTCTTACTAATCGGTACCTGTTTTTGTGTATTTTTGGATCTGCATAAGTCCCAAACATGTAAAATCGAACCATAGAGGCATGTCGGAGCTATTTATAAGATAATCTTGCCTTCCTTCATACCTCCTTCAAACGAGCCCTTTGGAATTTGCCTGGTGTGTGACATTTTTTCAATTGATGACGTCAGCGGATATCTCCATATATGGTAAAGTTTAATGGCCTACTGAAACCCACTACTACTGACCACGCAGTCTGATAGTTTATATATCAATGATGTAATCTTAACATTGCAACACATGCCAATACGGCCGGGTTAAATTATAAAGTGCAATTTTATATTTCCCGGGAAACTTCCGGTTGAAAACGTCTAGGTATGATGACGTTTGCGCGTGACGTCAATGGTTGAAGCGGAAGTATTCGGACACATTGTATCACAATACAAACAGTTCTGTTTTCATCGCAAAATTCCACAGTATTCTGGACATCTGTGTTGGTGAATCTTTTGCAATTTGTTTAATGAACAATGGAGACTGCAAAGAAGAAAGCTGTAGGTGGGATCGATGTATTAGCGGCTGGCTGCAGCAACACAACCAGGAGGACTTTGAGTTGGATAGCAGACGCGCTATCCGACGCTAGCCGCCGACCGCATCGATGATCGGGTGAAGTCCTTCGTCGCGCCGTCGATCGCTGGAACGCAGGTGAGCACGGGTGTTGATGAGCAGATGAGGGCTGGCGTAGGTGGATAGCTAATGTTTTTAGCATAGCTCTGTCGAGGTCCCATAGGTAAGTTAGCTTCAATGGCGTCGTTAGCAACAGCATTGCTAGGCTTCGTCCGGCGGTACAGCATTAACCGTGTGGCTACAGGTCCAGTGTTTGGTAGTATTGTTGATCTTCTGTCTATCCTTCCAGTCAGGGGCTTATTTATTTTGTTTCTATCTGCATTTAAGCACGATGCTATCACGTTAGCTCCGTAGCTAAAGTGCTTCATATTCGTATTGTCGTGGAGATAAAAGTCACTGTGAATGTCCATTTCGCGTTCTCGACTCTCATTTTCAAGAGGATATAGTATTCGAGGTGGTTTAAAATACAAATCCGTGATCCACAATAGAAAAAGGAGAAAGTGTGGAATCCAATGAGCCCTTGTACCTACGTTACGGTCAGAGCGAAAATAGATACGTCCTGCACTGCACTCTAGTCCTTCACTCTCACGTTCCTCATCCACAAATCTTTCATCCTCGCTCAAATTAATGGGGTAATCGTCGCTTTCTCGGTCCGAATCGCTCTCACTGCTGGTGTAAACAATGGGGAAATGTGAGGAGGCCTTCAACCTGCGACGTCACTCTACTTTCGGTACAGGCAAGGCTTTTTTTTATCAGCGACCAAAAGTTGCGAACTTTATCGTCGATGTTCTCTACTACATCCTTTCAGCAAAAATATGGCAATATCGCAAAAATGATCAAGTATGACACATACAATGAAGCACTTCCGGTTCCGGTTCACCGTGCGTGACTGCTCGCCGTCTGTTCGCTGTTGCAAAAAAGGCTAAGTATCGCTCTATCTGTGTGCTTTTAATTGTTCTACAGCTTTCTTTATCACTTCTCAAACATATTTAGTGGTACTATTTAACTTGCAAATCACCCGATCTCTGTCCCACCACCCTTTCCTCAGCTAGCTAGCTGCTAAGCTAGCGCGGAGAAAGGCAGCGCCGGTCAGAAGGTAAGTAGGAAGCTACTCCCGCACACCGCGACCACTTCCCTGAGGACAGCAGGAACTTCACTCGGTGACAGAAAACACCGTAAGTAATGGCTTCCTGCGCGTCTTGCACCTTACTCACAGAGGGGTTGGCTCTGCTAGAGGGCCGTGTCCGCCAGTTAGAGCAGAGTAATGTCTTAACTTTAGATGTTGCGGACACATCTGCTAGCGTTAGCTGTAGCGAGCTAACTAGCCCAGCTTGTAGCAGTCCTAAGCGGCCTACAAGCTACGGTGTACCGGTTGAGACGCATAATAGATTTAGCTCTTTAGCTAGTCCTACACCCCAGTCTACCGGGCACCACACCTTAGTCATAGGGGACTCCATCACCCGAAACGTAAAGCTTAGCAAACCAGCCACAATAAAGTGTATCCCCGGGGCCAGAGCACCTGACATTGAAGCTAATCTTAGGGAGCTAACTCGCAACAGGCCTAGTAAACACGTACGACAGGCTAATCGCACCACTAATTATGCGAATATAGTATATATATAATATACACTTTGGCTCCAATGACACTAGAATGAGACAGTCAGAGATTACAAAGAGAAACATAGCCAGGACTTGTGATCTCGCCAGAAAGATGTCCAGGCATCGAGTAATTGTCTCTGGCCCCCTGCCTGCGAGAGGCAATGACGAGAGATATGTCTCGCTTAACAAGTGGCTGACTAGCTTCTGTAGGCAACAGGCACTAACGTTTATTGATAACTGGCCCTCTTTCTGGGGTAAACCAGGCTTGCTGATGAGAGACGGCCTTCACCCTAACCAGGAAGGCGCCATCATCCTGTCTAGAAACATAGACTACTATTTAAGTCTCACTTGACTGACTACACTAGAGCAAGCCCGGTCACAGGCAATTACAATGTCTGTTAGTCCGGGTGAGGAGTCAGTTAAGCTAGAACTAGCCAGCGCCAGGCTGGATAATCCATGTACGCATAGCAATTCTCTTAGAATAATACACAATTCACATAATGTTTTTTCTGTTGTGTCTGTGTCAGAGGTGGACATGCATTCTACTGAGGTGGCAAATTATGATATGTCCAGTCTATTGCAGCACCAAGCAAACAATCGGAAAATTCCCGTCATATCAATTCCTAGATATGGTCGAAACTATTTAAAGTGCACTACGCATAATAAACGCAACATTGTTAATATTGCTACTACGGATAATCTTAACAAAAACTCGTCAAAACAGCCCAATACCTATAATATGGGCTTTTTAAACATAAGATCATTGTCTCCCAAGGCGTTATTAGTTAATGAGGTCATTAGAGACAACAATCTTAACGTCATTGGTCTTAGCGAAACCTGGCTCAAACCAGACGAATTTTTTGCGCTCAATGAGGCATCTCCTCCTAATTATACGAATGCGCATGTTGCCCGTCCTCTTAAAAGGGGAGGGGGTGTCGCACTAATATACAATGAAAATTTCAACCTTACCTCTAACCTAAATAATAAATATAAATCGTTTGAGGTGCTTACTATGAGGTCTGTCACACCGCTACCTCTCGACCTGGCTGTTATCTACCACCCCCCTGGGCCCTATTCGGACTTTATCAGTGAATTCTCAGAGTTCGTTGCTGATCTAGTGACGCACGCCGACAATACAATCATAATGGGGGACTTTAATATCCATATGAATACCCCATCAGACCCTCAGTGCGTGGCGCTCCAAACCATAATTGATAGCTGTGGTCTTACACAAATAATACATGAACCCACGCATCGCAACGGTAATACAATAGATCTAGTGCTTGTCAGGGGTGTCACCACCTCCAAAGTTATGATACTTCCATATACTAAAGTAATGTCCGATCATTACCTTATAAAATTTGAAGTTTTGACTCATTGTCAACAAGCTAAAAATAATAATAACTGCTATAGCGGCCGCAACATTAATGCTGCCACAACGATGACTCTTGCTGACCTACTGCCTTCGGTAATGGCACCATTCCCAAATTATGTCGGCTCTATTGATAACCTCACTAACAACTTTGACGATGCCTTGCGCGAAATTATTGATAGTATAGCACCGCTAAAGCAAAAAAGGGCCCCTAAAAGGCGCACCCCATGGTTTACAGAAGAAATTAGAGCTCATAAATTATCATGTAGAAAGCTGGAACGCAAATGGCGCACGACTAAACTTGAGGTTTTCCATCAAGCATGGAGTGATAGTTTAATAACTTATAAACGCATGCTTACCTTAGCTAAAGCTAAATACTACTCAAATCTCATCCGCCTCAACAAAAACGATCCTAAATTTCTGTTTAGTACAGTAGCATCGCTAACCCAACAAGGGACTCCTCCCAGTAGCTCCACCCATTCGGCAGATGACTTTATGAATTTCTTTAATAAGAAAATTGAACTCATTAGAAAGGAGATTAAAGACAACGCATCCCAGCTACAACTGGGTTCTATTAACACAAATACGACTGTATATACGACGGATGCCGCCCTCCAAAATAGTCTCTCTATTTTTGATGAAATAACATTAGAGGAATTATTACAGCGTGTAAGTGGGATAAAACAAACAACATGTTTACTTGACCCACTTCCTGGGGAACTGATTGTATTATTAGGTCCATCAGTGTTAAATATGATAAACTTATCACTTTCCTCCGGCACTGTTCCCCTAGCATTCAAAAAAGCGGTTATTCATCCTCTGCTCAAAAGACCTAACCTCGATCCTGACCTCATGGTAAACTACCGGCCGGTCTCCCACCTTCCGTTTATTTCCAAAATTCTCGAAAAAATTGTTGCACAGCAGCTAAATGAACACTTAGTGAATAACAATCTCTGTGAACCTTTTCAATCCGGTTTCAGGGCAAATCACTCTACGGAGACAGCCCTCGCAAAAATTACTAATGATCTATTGCTAACGATGGATTCTGATGCGTCATCTATGTTGCTGCTTCTTGATCTTAGCGCCGCTTTCGATACCGTCGATCATAATATTTTATTAGAGCGTATCAAAACACGTATTGGTATGTCAGACTTAGCCTTGTCTTGGTTTAACTCTTATCTTACTGACAGGATGCAGTGCGTCTCCCATAACAATGTGACCTCGGACTATGTCAAGGTAACGTGCGGAGTTCCCCAGGGTTCGGTTCTTGGCCCTGCACTCTTTAGTATTTACATGCTGCCGCTGGGTGACATCATACGCAAATACGGTGTTAGCTTTCACTGTTATGCTGATGACACCCAACTCTACATGCCCCTAAAGCTGACCAACACCACGGATTGTAGTCAGCTGGAGGCGTGTCTTAATGAAATTAAACAATGGATGTCCGCTAACTTTTTGCAACTCAACGCTAAGAAAACGGAAATGCTGATTATCGGTCCTGCTAGACACCGACATCTATTTAATAATACCACCTTAACATTTGACAACCAAACAATTACACAAGGCGACTCGGTAAAGAATCTGGGCATTATCTACGACCCAACTCTCTCGTTTGAGTCACACATTAAGAGTGTTACTAAAACGGCCTTCTTTCATCTCCGTAATATCGCTAAAATTCGTTCCATCTTGTCCACTAGCGACGCTGAGATCATTATTCATGCGTTCGTTACGTCTCGTCTCGATTACTGTAACGTATTATTTTCGGGTCTCCCTATGTCTAGCATTAAAAGATTACAGTTGGTACAAAATGCGGCTGCTAGACTTTTGACAAAAACAAGAAAGTTTGATCATATTACGCCTATACTGGCTCACTTGCACTGGCTTCCTGTGCACTTAAGATGCGACTTTAAGGTTTTACTACTTACGTATAAAATACTACACGGTTTAGCTCCAGCCTATCTCGCTGATTGTATTGTACCATATGTCCCGACAAGAAATCTGCATTCAAAGAACTCTGGCTTATTAGTGATTCCCAGAGCCAAAAAAAAGTCTGCGGGCTATAGAGCGTTTTCTATTCGGGCTCCAGTACTCTGGAATGCCCTCCCGGTAACAGTTAGAGATGCTACCTCAGTAGAAGCATTTAAGTCCCATCTTAAAACTCATTTGTATAATCGAGCCTTTAAATAGACCCCCCTTTTTAGACCAGTTGATCTGCCGTTTCTTTTCTTCTCTCCTCTTCTCCCCTGTCCCTTGGGAGGGGGAGTTGCATAGGTCCGGTGGCCATGGATGAAGTGCTGGCTGTCCAGAGTCGGGACCCCGGGTGGACCACTAGCCTGTGCATCGGTTGGGGACATCTGTGCGCTGCTGACCCGTCTCCGCTTGGGACGGTTTCCTGCTGGCCCCACTATGGACTGGACTCTCGCTGATGTGTTGGATCCACTGTGGACTTGACTTTCACAATATTATGTCAGACCCACTCGACATCCATTGCTTTCGGTCTCCCCTAGAGGGGGGGGGGGGGGGGGTTACCCACATATGCGGTCCTCTCCAAGGTTTCTCATAGTCATTCACCGACGTCCCACTGGGGTGAGTTTTTCCTTGCCCGTATGTGGGCTCTGTACAGAGGATGTCGTTGTGGCTTGTGCAGCCCTTTGAGACACTTGTGATTTAGGGCTATATGAATAAACATTGATTGATTGATTGATTGATAGAATGGATCTGCTATCCCCGTTTAAATAAGAAAATGTCATTTCAGTAGGCCTTTAACCCGTAAGAACTTTGTCTGACATTGTAGTCAATAAGTTCCTTCTTTTTCTGTAGCTTCTTGTTAGCGTATGGTTATCACATGTACCTGTGAGTAGACTCGCTATGGAAGTGTTAAAAATGCAACATGGCTGACGGAAAGAAGACGCAGTCAAAGTGGAGGCACGTAAATAAGACCACACACAAAACAGCGCATCCTAAAGAGACAGTCAGAAAGCAGCTGGAAGATGGTCTGTAAAAAATCATGGATGCAAAATGTTGATCAAAGGTCCACCATTGTTTTAAATGTAGGGAAAAATTGTAATATGACCGCTTTAAAGGGGGACTGCACTTTTTGGGGGGAATTTTGCCTATAGTTCACAATCAAAAGGAAAGACATGACGACAGATGTCATTTTTTTGTATGCATTCTGAAATATTCAATAAATGGGATCAAAAGTCCGCTTACAATGGAGCCTATGAGAGTTGCTCTGTTCTGCCTAAAAAAAGCCCTTCAAAACATCCTATCAAGGTTGTATATACATGCTCAGTGTTTCCCCCAGAAAATGTGTTAGTTAAGGTGGTGCCTATCCCTGGTTGGCCGCATTAACCTCATAAAAATGATTTTACTTCCGAAATTTTTATATCTCTTTCAGCACATCCCTATATGTCTCAACAAATCATTTTTTGTTGGCCTTGATCAACAACTTCTTGCTTTCATTTGGCAAAACAGGCCAGCCCGCCTTAGGAATGCCATTCTACAGCTCCCTAAGACGGAGGGTGGTCTAGCACTTCCAAACTTTAGAAATTATTTTTGGGCCTGCAATATTAATAAACTTCTGTACTGGGTCCGCTGCGACTCCCCAGCCGCCTGTCCACCTTGGGCTCACATAGAGGTGGCATCGTCTAATGGTTCCCTGCACGCGGTGATTTGCTCAGAGCTACCCTTATGTTCATTGGGGACCTCCCTAAACTCAGTTGTTAAAAATACCATTAAAATTTGGACTCAATTTAGGAAACATCATGGCCTGCACAAGGCTTCCAGCGGTGCTCCGATTTTGAACAATCCCGCCTTTCTCCCTGCCTGCTCTGATTCCGCGTTTTGCGCTCGGTCGACTAACGGCCTTAAAATTCTCAATGACTTGTACCACGATGGAGTGTTCTCTTCCTTCGCTTCTCTGTCAACAAGATACAATCTGCCTAATAATAATTTCTTTCGATACCTTCAAATAAGGCATTTTATTAAAAAACAATTTCCTCATTTTCCCAACTGCCCCCCAGAAGCAGAAATTGATTGGTTTCTCTCTTTTGACTCTGACAAACGACGTTTGATATCTGTCATATATAATGAAATCGGCCTTCTGAATCCACTTAACACTTCACCTGCCAGAGAATCCTGGGAGCATGACCTTGGGGCACCTATACCTGACGGGCGGTGGAGAGAGGCTTTGAGGCTGGTACATTCAACATCTATATGCGCTAGGCATGGCCTAATACAATGTAAGGTACTACATAAAGCACATTTCACCAATGCTAGACTGGCTAAAATATACCCCAACCATAGCGACGCTTGTAACCGCTGTAGACAATCCCCAGCTGACCATTTGCATATGTTCTGGACGTGCCCAAAACTCTCAAGTTTTTGGTCAGCTATTTTTGACACTGTCGGGCAGGCCCTTGATAGGACAATAACACCCAGCCCGCTGACTGCCCTTTTTGCCGTTCCACAGGTGGACGGTTTACCTGCAACCGCTTGTCATGTCATTGCGTTAACGACTCTGCTGGCTAGGCGTACAATTATTTTTAACTGGAAGCTTGCGTCTCCGCCGAGCCATAACAGTTGGATACAAGATGTCTTGCGGTGTCTGCAATTAGAGAAGCTTCGGTTCTCGCAGAAAGGATCTGTGGCATATTTCCATAAAACTTGGGGCCCCCTCCTAGACCTTATTAGGGACAAGCTTGACATCACCCCAAGCGATTCGAGTAACACAACTTAGACAGAGCTGACCGCTGAAGACCCCCCTCCCCTCATTCCTTGTGTTTATTTTACGTTATATTTTATTGTATATCTTATGTATTATTTATTTATTTATTCTACCTTATCTATTCTTTATTTACCTTAATATAGTTTGTTAGATTGAATCTAAGTTTGCATATATTCATGTGTGTCTATATTTGTTGTGGGCACTAGGTGACAATTACCTTGGGAATTAAGTGGGTGGGTATTGTAAGGGATGGGGTTTATTATGTTACATATTGTAAAATGTGCAGATACCTCAACTTGCTGTTGCCATGATCCATCATACTGTATTGTCTGCAAAATTCAATAAAAATATTTTGGAAAAAAAATAAAAAAATGACTTACTAAGTCAAAATAATGACTTAATAAGTCAAATTAATTTCTTACTGTAAGTAAGCGTTTGCAATAAGTGTTTGAAAAAAATAGTTACAAGTGGGGCCACATGCTGACATATGCTCAACTCATCATGCTTAATTTATTACAGCATTTGGGAAGCCTGTAGTTGATTTTTATTATGTAAATGTTATATTGTTATAAACATGATAGCAGGGACCCTGCCATTCAAAACTAGGCTGCTATATTACTAATGATTAATGTAACTATAGCTGAAAAAATAGTACAATAGCAATAGTAGAGACTATTCATCCCTGAACACCATGGAGTTCATGTAGGCTTTACGATGCAGTTACATTATTATATCAACTATCAGAGACAGCTTCAGGAAACTCTTATTTTAACATAATGTCGTTTTTTGCTGCTTCAACACAGCTCAATCAACACAGAAAAAGGTAAAGTGAAATAACTTACTTGTTAACTGTAGGTCAATAATGATTGTCTTTCTCTCAGACAGACACACACACGCATGCACACACACTGCACGGTGAGCTAACATTACGCTAAAAGCTAATTAGCCTTCACCTCAAGGACTGCGAGCAAGCTGAGCTGCCGCTTATGTTTCTAGAACATCAACGGGCTCATAGTGATGTTACTAGTAGTTGAGTTGTAGGGGACTGGGAGGTGTTTATTATAATTTGGGGAGAGTCCGCTGCCTTATGCTTACCTGCTAAACACCTATCTGCTCACCCCACAGCAGCTTGTTAAGACTTTAGTTTAGGCGGTGGCTCTTTGTTGTTAAGGCGGCCTTAACAACAAAGCGCTGCGGGAAACCCTGCATGTTGTAAGTATATACTCTGAAAGAGAATATATAAACATAACACTGTTTTGCTCCCATTTCTCATGAGTTGAACTCAAAGATAAAACTTTTGACACACAAGCCCTATTCCTCTCAAATATTGTTCACAAAGCTGTGTTAGTGTCACTAACACAGCTTTGTGAACAATATTTGAGAGGAATAAGCTAACGATTATTTTTCTATCGATTAATCTATAGATTATTTTTTTCGATTAATCGGTTAATCCATAGATGAATTTTATTTTTTTTCCCCGATTAAGCTATAGATTATTTTTCCTTTTACTGATTATATTTTTATTTAAAATGAAGATGAAAAAATAAATGTAGGCCAGTTTTTTCAAAAGGCATGGCTTTTATTTACAAAAAAAAAAAAGTATGGCCACTCAGTCAACATTGACAACAACATGACAAAATATTCTGTAACAATGTAAACATTTAAAACTTTTAACATTTAACAAAATTAAAAGTAGCTTATTTGCTTTTTAATGTGCAAATATAAAAGTAAACATTCAGTGCAAATCTTAATATTCTGCAATAGTATAAGCATTTCAAAAGTAAAATTATTGCTTATTTTGCTTTAAAATGTGCAAAAATAAAGATAAACATCCAATACAAAAAAGTGCAAAACGAAATATTCTGTAACAGTGTAAACATTTCAACAAAAGTAAAAGTATTGCTTATTTGCTAAAATGTGCAAAAATAAAGATAAACATCCAATACAAAAAAGTGCAAAACGAAATATTCTGTAACAACAGTGTAAACATTTCAACAAAAGTAAAAGTATTGCTTATTTTGCTTTAAAATGTGCAAAAATAAAGATAAACATCCAGCACAAAAAAGTGCCAATCTAAATATTCTGGAGCACTGTAAACATTAAGTATTGCTTTTAAAATGTGCAAAATAAACATCCAGTCCAACGCAGTACACAATAACCAATTCTACTCAATCCAGTGAGTGACTAACAGTTGTAATGAAGAAAGGTTAGCATGTCTACATGCTCTGGGGTGAGGCTGGTTCTTTTCTTGTTTACAATATTCCCAGCATCTGAAAATAGGCGCTCAGAAGGGGTCGATGTGGCTGGAACTGAGAGGTAAGACCGATGATGATGATGATAATATGATTAAAGTGAAAGTTAATTGTTAATTTGTACATAGTATATGTAACTGTTAATGTTGTAAAAGGTATTTGCACAACTAATTAACGTTAGCGTTAAAGAGGAGCGCGTCTTTGTAAACACTGAACAGGCACGCCAAACGCGCCTCTCAGAGCGAAACGGTGCTTTAGTTTATGAATTTACAACGCAGATACAAATGACACATTCATGTTTTTGTGTAATGATGACAACGTATACTCACGCGGACGATTGACTAGTTAATGGTGATAGCAAGAACGCTGTCGGGTGTTTTCTTTTCAAATGTTCGTTCATAGCCGTTGTGCTGCTATGATAGGCCATTTCCGCTCGACACAGTGTGCATACAACAACATTATTAGGCCGTTTATTGAAATACTCCCACACTTTTGACGACTTTTGGCGTGCTTTTTTTCCCCTCGCTCGCACCGTCTGCTTTGCGCTCCGCCATGACGGTAGTGTGACGTAAATATGCGACGCGCCGACGCACAAAAACGGCGTCGACGTATTTACGTAACCGATGACGTCGACTAGTCGTTTCAGCCTTAGTTAGTAAGCATTTCTTCTTTGCCAAGATAATCCATCTCATCTCACAGGTGTGGCATATCAAGATGCTGATTAAACATTGATTATTGCACAGCTGTGCTGAGGCTGCCCACAATAAAAGGCCACTCTAAAATGTGCAGTTTTATCACACAGCACAATGCCACAGATGTCCCAAGTTTTGAGGGGGCGTGCAGTCGGCATGCTGACTGCAGGAATGTCCACTAGAGATGTTGCCCGTGAATTGAATGTTCATTTCTCTACCATAAGCGGACTCCAAAGACGTTTCAGAGAATATGGCAGTACATCCAACCAGCCTCATAACCGCAGACCACATGTAACCACACCAGCCCAGGACCTCCACATCCAGCAGGTGCACCTCCATGATCGTCTGGGACCAGCCACCCGGACAGCTGCTGCAACAATTGGTTTGCAAACTGAGAACCCGTGTCAGGGAAGCTCATCTGCATGCTCGTCGTCCTCATCAGTATCTCGACCCGAATACAGTTTGTGGTCGTAACCGACTTGAGTGGGCAAATGCTCACATTCGATCGCGTCTGGCACATTGGAGAGGTGTTCTCTTCACGGAGGAATCCTGGTTTTCACTGTTAGGGCAGATGTCAGTGTGTGTGGCGTTGTGTGGGAGACCGGTTTGCTGATGTCAACGTTGAGAATTGAGGGGTGAGGTTATAGTATGGCCAGGCGCATGTTATGGGTAGTGTTCTGAAAATTACTTTAAAAAAGTAATCAATTATAGTGACTTTACCAAAAAAGTAATTGAATTATTAAGGGAATTACTCTTTCATTAAAAAAATTAAAAACCTGAAATATCTAAATATCTGGCATATGCATTTGAGAGATATTTAATATAAGAGCACAGTGTGGGGAGTCTGTGCTTTTAAAAGCTGGGGCCTGTCACCTAGTGGCGTGTGACGTCATCGAGGGTTTCAACAAAGCTTTGTTTTTTTAGCTTTAGCAGTTAGCAGCGCACTTTGTCGCTAGCTCATTTGAATCTTTTCACAGGATTGTGTTACCCATGCTTAATAAAGAGATTGAATGTGCTTCGATAGCTGTCATATCTTTTTGTCAACAAACGGGGTATTGTTTGGATGGCAAGTTTGTCACTTCAATCATTGATTTGTTGTTCAATATTCCCTGTGCGTATGTTGTTGTCTGCTTTGTCACAGTGTGATAGTACCTCTTCCTGTTTGATATCAAGTTCATTTTAGTGCAGTGCTGCTTGTTGCTTTAACGAGTAAAAACATATTTCCTGCATTGAAATTGTTGCACTTAAGACTCTGTCTTATTGTCGACATAAAACCACATTAAAAGTAGCATGCCATGTTACATCAAGCTATTGCTAACGGACCTAAAAGTAATTAATTAGATTACTCGTTACTAACGCCGTTATTATATCATCCCGTTATTAATAACTGTGGTTATGGACAACTAACGCAAGTGCATTTCATTGATGGCATTTTGAATGCACAGAGATACCGTGACGAGTTTCTGAGGCCCATTGTTGTACCTTTGACCCGAGACATCCCCTCATGTTGCAGCATGACAATGTACGGCCCCATGTTGCAAGGATCTGTACACAATTCCCAGAAGCTGAAAACATCCCAGTTCTTGCATGGACAGCCTTCTCACCCAACATGTCACCCATTGAGCATGTTTGGGATGCTGTGGATCGGCGTATGCGACAGCGTGTTCCACTTCCTGACAATATCCAGCAACTTGGCACAGCCGTTGAAGAGAAGTGGACCAACATTCAAGAGGCCACAATCAACAACCTGATCAACTCTATGCCAAGGAGAATGGCGGTCACACCAGATACTGACTGCTTTGTTTACGTTCAGTTCTGCTATCAAACGCTACTAAATGGTAGAGAATAAACTCGATTGCATCACAGAAAGTTTCTCAAACAAATGATAAAACATTTTACAAAGTGATTGCTGCAGATGCGAGCATGGTCCGATTGTATTCCACAAGATGATGAAAGTGAATATTTTTAAGAGCCATTTCTTTTGACACACTTTTGTTTTTCCCCTGACTTTATTTTCTTTATGAACCACTTCTTTTGGGACTTATTAAAGCTCTTTCCTATCTCTCTATGTGAACGACTGGACAGAACAACAATATAAAATGTTTTGCTCAAACTCTACACTCACTCTCACTTGTTTTAATGCTACGCTCAAGATGCTTGACAGTTAAGCCGCGAAGAAGAAAAACGGATGTGACGTCATATGCAACCCTCCTATAGATTAATAAGAGTCTCGAGAGAGGATTATAAAACAACTGTTGCTGAGTCAGCATTTTTTCTGTCAGTACACAACATGTAAGAGAGCGGATCGATCCATAAATTGGTGGTGTCGCTTGTAAGGGTAGTATCACTATATGACCGACACTAGAGTAATAAGGTCGATATTTTCATTTTGTCAAAATATAAATTTTTTTGGTTCATGTTTACAAACTCAGGAAATAATAATTCCTTAGGCACAGGAATACTGCAAAAACTAGAGATGTTCGATAATGGCTTTTTTGCTGATATCCTATATTCCGATATTGTCCAACTCTTAATTACCGATTCCGATATCAACCGATACCGATTATACAGTCGTGGAATTAACACATTATTATGCCTAATTTTGTTGTGATGCTCCGCTGGATGCATTAAACAATGTAACTTTACCATGAATTGATTAACGTGGACCCCGACTTAAAGGCCTACTGAAATGAATTTGTTTTATTTAAACGGGGATAGCAGATCTATTCTATGTGTCATACTTGATCGTTTCGCGATATTGCCATATTTTTGCTGAAAGGATTTAGTATAGAACAACGACAATAAAGATTGCAACTTTTGGTATCTGATTAAAAAAAAGGCTTGCCCCTACCGGAAGTAGCGTGACGTAGTCAGTTGAACATATACGCAAAGTTCCCTATTGTTTACAATGATGGCCGCATGAAGTGAGAGAGATTCGGACCGAGAAAGCGACAATTTCCCCATTAATTTGAGCGAGGATGAAAGATTTGTGGATGAGTAAAGTGCAAGTGAAGGACTAGTGGGGAGTTGAAGCTATTCAGATAGGGAAGATGCTGTGAGAGCCGGGGGTGACCTGATATTCAGCTGGGAATGACTACAACAGTAAATAAACACAAGACATATATATACTCTATTAGCCACAACACAACCAGGCTTATATTTAATATGCCACAAATTAATCCTGCATAAAAACACCTGCGTGTTTGTTACGCTAGCTCCTAGCTCCTCTGCTAGCTCCTAGCTCCATAGAACATGCCAATACAATTCAAACACCTGATCAACACACACAATCACTCAGCCCAAAAGACCGTTCACCTAACCCAAGGTTCATAAAGCTTATATATTTTTAAAAAGTTACGTACGTGACACACACATACGGTCAAGCTATCAAATGTTTAGCAGCCAAGGCTGCATACTCACGGTACCTGATATTCAGCTGGGAATGACTACAACAGTAAATAAACACAAGACATATATATACTCTATTAGCCACAACACAACCAGGCTTATATTTAATATGCCACAAATTAATCCTGCATAAAAACACCTGCGTGTTTGTTACGCTAGCTCCTAGCTCCTCTGCTAGCTCCTAGCTCCATAGAACACGCCAATACAATTCAAACACCTGATCAACACACACAATCACTCAGCCCAAAAGACCGTTCACCTAACCCAAGGTTCATAAAGCTTATATATTTTTAAAAAGTTACGTACGTGACGCGCACATACGGTCAAGCTATCAAATGTTTAGCAGCCAAGGCTGCATACTCACGGTACCTGATATTCAGCTGGGAATGACTAAAACAGTAAATAAACACAAGACATATATATACTCTATTAGCCACAACACAACCAGGCTTATATTTAATATGCCACAAATTAATCCTGCATAAAAACACCTGCGTGATTGTTATGCTAGCTCCTAGCTCCTATGCTAGCTCCTAGCTCCATAGAACACACCAATACAATTCAAACACCTGATCAACACACACAATCACTCAGCCCAAAAGACCGTTCACCTAACCCAAGGTTCATAAAGCTTATATATTTAAAAAAAAGTTACGTACATACGCAGAAAAAAGTTGCGCACATACGGTCAAGCGATCAAATGTTTAGAAGCCAAAGCTGCATACTCACAGTAGCACGTCTGCGTCTTTGTCATCCAAATCAAAGTAATCCTGGTAAGAGTCTGTGTTGTCCCAGTTCTCTACAGGCGTCTGTGTATCGAAGTCAAAAGTCCTCCTGGTTAGAGTCTCTGTTATCCGAGTTCTTCCATCTTGACTGCATCTTTCGGGAATGTAAACAAAGAAGCGCCGGCTGTGTACTGTTGTTGCTGACTACGTTCGAAAAATACGTCCATTTCGCACCGACAACTTTCTTCTTTGCTTGCTCAGCTTCCTTCTCCATAATGCAATGAACATGATTGCAACAGATTCACGAACACAGATGTCCAGAATACTGTGGAATTATGAAATGAAAACAGAGCTTTTTCGTATTGGCTTCAATGTGGAAGGCATACCCGTGTTCGCCGGTCTACGTCACGCGCATACGTCATCCTCAGAGGCGTTTCGAACCGGAAGTTTAGCGGCAAATTTAAAATGTCACTTTATAAGTTAACCCGGCCGTATTGGCATGTGTTATAATGTTAAGATTTCATCATTGATATATAAACTATCAGACTGCGTGGTCGGTAGTAGTGGGTTTCAGTAGGCCTTTAAACAAGTTGAAAAACTTATTTGGGTGTTACCATTTAGTGGTCAATTGTACGGAATATGTACTGTACTGTGCAAACTACTAATACAAGTTTTAATCAGTCAAAAACAAGGTTTTCCAAAACAAGAGAACAACTTCAACTCCAGTTATGGAAAAAAGTGCCAACATGGCACTGCCATATTTACTATTGAAGTCACAAAGTGCATTTTTTTTTTTTAACATGCCTCAAAACAGCTTGGAATTTGGGACATGCTCTCCCTGAGATAATCCTGATACCCATTACAACTATGGGAAATACTATACTTTGACGTTCACAAAGTGCATTATTTATTTATTTTTTTAAACATGCCTCAAAACAACATCTACAAAAACAATGAAGGCACACAGCTTCAGTCCAGAGTATACTAGAGCATACTTGCCAACCTTGAGACCTCCGAATTCGGGAGATGGGGGGCTGGGGGGGTTTGGTGGTAGCGGGGGGTGGGGGGGGTGTATACTGTAGTGTCCCGGAAGAGTTAGTGCTGCAAGGGGTTCTGGGTATTTGTTCTGTTGTGTTTATGTTGTGTTACGGTGCGGATGTTCTCCCGAAATGTGTTTGTCATTCTTGTTTGGTGTGGGTTCACAGTGTGGCGCATATTTGTAACAGTGTTAAAGTTGTTTATACGCCACCCTCAGTGTGACCTGTATGGCTGTTGATCAAGTATGCCTTGCATTCAGTTATGTGTGTGTAAAAGCCGCATATATTATGTGACTGGGCCGGCACGCTATTTGTATGGAGGAAAAGCGGACGTGACGACAGGATGTAGAGGACGCTAAAGGCAGTGCAAGGCACTGCCCCCAATATTGTTGTCCGGGTGGAAATCGGGAGAATGGTTGCCCTGGGAGATTTTCGGGAGGGGCACTGAAATTCGGGAGTCTCCCGGGAAAATCGGGAGGGTTGGCAAGTATGCCCTACGTCCGTGTTTTACCGGATATGTACCGCTCCATACAGCGGCGTTTTAAAAAGTCATTAATTTTACTTCTTGAAACCGATACTGATGATTTCCGATATTACATTTTAAAGCATTTATCGGCCGATAATATCGGCCATCTCTAGCAAAAAACAAAATATTTAAATGATGGTAGTTTCTGCTTTGTCAAAATATTTTTTTTTTGGTTCATGTTTACAAACTCAGGAAATAATAATTCCTTGGACACAGGAATACTGCAAAAACTACAGATGTTCGATAATGGCTTTTTTGCTGATATCCGATATTCCGATATTGTCCAACTCTTAATTACCGATTCCGATGTCAACCGATACGATATTTAAATAATTTAAAGACTGTTTTGCCCTGATGAGCAGCCGCTCAACCTGGACACAGCGGATGTCCGGAAAACCCTGAGGAGAGTGAACCCACCGGAAAGCAGCGGGACCTGATGACATTCCGGGCAAGGTGCTTAAGGGATGTGCAGACCAGCTGGCTGGGGTTCTCACAGACATCTTCAACATCTCGCTGACCCAGGCTGTGGTACCATCATGTTTTAAGACGGCCACAATAATTCCAGTGCCTAAAAAACCCACAATCTCCTCCCTCAATGATTATCGCCCCGTTGCACTCACCCCCATCATAATGAAGTGCTTCGAGAGGCTGGTAAAGGAATATATCGTCTCCAGACATCCCCCCACATTCGACCCATACCAGTTTCCTTATCGCCCTAACCGCTCCACAGAGGACGCCATCTCCTCTGCACTCCACCTGAGCTTAGAACATCTGGAAGGAAAGGACACACACGTGCGGATGTTGTTCCTGGACTTCAGCTCAGCATTCAACACCATCATCCCGCAGCACTTGGTGAGCAAACTGGCCCCCTTTGGTTTCAGTACCCCCCTTTGCAACTGGCTGCTTGACTTCCTCACAGACAGACCCCAGTCTGTGAGAGCGGGCAACAACACCTCCAGTGCCATCTCCCTGAGCACCGGCTCCCCCCAGGGCTGCGTCCTGAGTCCGCTGCTGTTCACGTTGATGACCCATAACTGCTGCGCCAGGTCCACTACTAACCACATTGTGAAGTATGTCAACGACACAACAGTAGTGGGCCTCATCCGTGACAACAACGACATGGACTACAGGGAGGAGGTGAAACATCTGGTTGACTGGTGCAGAACCAACAACCTGGTCCTGAACGTCGACAAGAGATCATCGTTGACTTCAGGAAGCACCAGTCCAGCCACACTCCACTCTTCATCAACGGCACAGCGGTGGAGATGGTAAGCAGCACCAAGTTCCTGGGGGTGCAGATAACTCACAATATAACCTGGTCCCTACACACCGGGCTCTTGTAAAAAGAGCTCAGCAGTGCATGCACTTTTTGCGTCGGATGAAAAGAGCACAGCTCCCTCCCCCCATTCCCACCACATTCCACAGAGGCACTATAGAGAGCCTGCTAACCAACAGCATCTCTGTCTGGACTGGACCCCGCAATGCCTCAGACTGGAAGTCTCTCCAGAGAGTGGTGAGGACGGTGGAAAAGATTATCAGGACTCCTCTTCCTCCTATCCAGGAGATCGCAAAAAGCCGCTGCCTGACCAGTGCTCAGAAAATCTGCAAAGACTCCTCCCACCCCCACCAAGGATTGTTTTCAATGCTGGACTGTAGAAAGAGGTTCCGCAGCCTCCGAAGCAGAACCCCCAGGTTCTGTAACAGCTTCTTCCCTCAGACCGTAAGACTCTTGAACGCATCATAATTATCCCCTCAACTCCCCCCAAAATGGATTAACTCGCTGGAACAAAAAAGACAATATAACATACATCCATAAACGTGGATGCATATGAAAAAGTGCAATATATTTATCTGTACAGTAACCTATTTATTTATTTATTTATATCTGCACCTTATTGCTTTTTTATCCTGCACTACCATGAGCTAATGCAACAAAATTTCTTTCTTATCTGTACTGTAAAGTTCAAATTTGAATGACAATAAAAAGGAAGTCTAAGTCTAAGTCTATTGAAGCGCTAAAACATACCTGTGTAGTGAGTTTAAATTATTCACCCAAGGAACTTTAGTTGTTAGAGGGTTCCGGTCGGACGGTATTTTACAATATGTAGTGCAGGGTTTCCCCTTAATACAGTGTTTCTTAACCTTGTTGGAGGTACCGAACGCCACCAGTTTCATATGCGCATTCACCAAACCCTTCCTTAGTGAAAAATAAAATACTTTTTTTTTAAATTCAAGACAAAGTTATATGTTTTTTTTACTGGTGCACAAAATGAACCGTGTATGAACATCACCTTGTTCAAAGAACAAAACCAACACAGTGCATGAACTCACAACAAATTACACACCTGCAAACCAGTGTGACTTCTGCTGTTGCATTTGAGAGACCAGTTCAGATATGTGTGGCTTCACCCTGGCAAGTGCCACTCTTATGTCATTTTCACAGCAAAGTCTGTTCCTTTTCTTCGTTTTTATGTGCAGCATCCTCGAAAAGGATTGCTCGTAGATGTCCGATAATGACTTTTTTGACGATTTCCGATATTCAGATATTGTCCAACTCGTAATTAGCGATACCGATATATACAGTCGCGGAATTAACACATTATTATGCCTAATTTTGTTGTGATGCTCTGCTGGATGCATTAGACAGTGTAACAAGGTTTTCCAAAATAAATCAACTCAAATTATGGAAAGAAAAAAAAAATGCCAACATGGCACTGCCATATTTATTATTGAAGTCACAAAGTGCATTATTTTTTTCAACATGCCTCAAAACAGCAGCTTGGAATTTGGGACATGCTCTCCCTGAGAGAGCATGAGGAAGTTGAGGTGGGCGGGGTTGGGGGGTGGGGTTTAGGGGGTAGCGGGGGTGTATATTGTAGTGTCCCAGAAGAGTTAGTGCTGCAAGGGGTTCTGGGTATTTGTTCTGTTGTGTTTATGTTGTGTTACGGTGCGGATGTTCTCCCGAAATGTGTTTGTCATTCTTGTTTGGTGTGGGTTCAAAGTGTGGCGCATATTTGTAACAATGTTAAAGTTGTTTATACGGCTACCCTCAGTGTGACCTGTATGGCTGTTGACCAAGTATGAAGCATTCACTTGTGAGTGTGAAAAGCCGTAGATATTATGTGACTGAGCCGGCACGCAAAGACAGTGCCTTTAAAGGCCTACTGAAACCCACTACTACCGACCACGCAGTCTGATAGTTTATATATCAATGATGAAATCTTAACATTATAACACATGCCAATACGGCCGGGTTAACTTATAAAGTGACATTTTAAATTTGCCGCTAAACTTCCGGTTCGAAACGCCTCTGAGGATGACGTATGCGCGTGACGTAGCCCGACGAACACGGGTATGCCTTCCACATTGAAGCCAATATGAAAAAGCTCTGTTTTCATTTCATAATTCCACAGTATTCTGGACATCTGTGTTCGTGAATCTGTTTCAATCATGTTCATTGCATTATGGAGAAGGAAGCCAAGCAAGCAAAGAAGAAAGTTGTCGGTGCGAAATGGACGTATTTTTCGAACGTAGTCAGCCACAACAGTACACAGCCGGCGCTTCTTTGTTTACATTCCCGAAAGATGCAGTCAAGATGGAAGAACTCGGATAACAGAGACTCTAACCAGGAGGACTTTTGATTTGGATACACAGACGCCTGTAGAGAACTGGGACAACACAGACTCTTACCAGGATTACTTTGATTTGGATGACAAAGACGCAGACGTGCTACTGTGAGTATGCAGCTTTGGCTTTTTTTTGCGTATGTACGTAACTTTTTTAAAATATATAAGCTTTATGAACCTTGGGTTAGGTGAACGGTCTTTTGGGCTGAGTGATTGTGTGTGTTGATCATGTGTTTGAATTGTATTGGCGTGTTCTATGGAGCTAGGAGCTAGCAGAGGAGCTAGGAGCTAGCATAACACGTACCGTACCGTAAGTGCGCGTCACGTACGTAACTTTTTAAAAATATATAAGCTTTATGAACCTTGGGTTAGGTGAACGGTCTTTTGGGCTGAGTGATTGTGTGTGTTGATCGGGTGTTTGAATTGTATTGGCGTGTTCTATGGAGCTAGGAGCTAGCAGAGGAGCTAGGAGCTAGCATAACAAACACGCAGGTGTTATTATGCAGGATTAATTTGTGGCATATTAAATATAAGCCTGGTTGTGTTGTGGCTAATAGAGTATATATATGTCTTGTGTTTATTTACTGTTGTAGTCATTCCCAGCTGAATATCAGGTACCGTGAGTATGCAGCCTTGGCTGCTAAACATTCGATAACTTGACCGTATGTGCGCGTCACGTACGTAACTTTTTAAAAATATATAAGCTTTATGAACCTTGGGTTAGGTAAACGGTCTTTTGGGCTGAGTGATTGTGTGTGTTGATCAGGTGTTTGAATTGTATTGGCGTGTTCTATGGAGCTAGGAGCTAGCAGAGGAGCTAGGAGCTAGCATAACAAACACGCAGGTGTTTTTATGCAGGATTAATTTGTGGCATATTAAATATAAGCCTGGTTGTGTTGTGGCTAATAGAGTATATATATGTCTTGTGTTTATTTACTGTTGTAGTCATTCCCAGCTGAATATCAGGTCACCCCCGGCTCTCACAGCATCTTCCCTATCTGAATAGCTTCAACTCCCCACTAGTCCTTCACTTGCACTTTACTCATCCACAAATCTTTCATCCTCGCTCAAATTAATGGGGAAATTGTCGCTTTCTCGGTCCGAATCTCTCTCACTTCATGCGGCCATCATTGTAAACAATAGGGAACTTTGCGTATATGTTCAACTGACTACGTCACGCTACTTCCGGTAGGTGCAAGCCTTTTTTTTATCAGATACCAAAAGTTGCAATCTTTATCGTCGTTGTTCTATACTAAATCCTTTCAGCAAAAATATGGCAATATCGCGAAATGATCAAGTATGACACATAGAATAGATCTGCTATCCCCGTTTAAATAAAAAAAATTCATTTCAGTAGGCCTTTAAGGTTTATTGCCGCTCTGTACTTCTCCCTACGTCAGTGTACACGGTGGTGTTTTAAAAAGTCATACATTTTACTTTTTGAAACTGATACGGATAATTTTGAAACCAATACCGATAATTTCCGATATTACATTTTAAAGCATTTATCGGCCGATAATATCGGACTGCCGATATTATCGAACATCTCTAATTGCTCGCAAAGGTATGTTGTAACAAATGGTATAAAAAATTCCAGGGCTTTCTTAGCAATAACTAATGTGAATATTTTAATGGGAACTAAATGCAACATCTGAAAGGAGTGCAAATTATTTCCAAAGCAGGACCCCCACCCAGACATACAAGACTAGTCCACAGCTCATGAAAAACAATATTTTTTTTGTTATTGTCATTGTAAGTGGGCCAAAACACTGTTATTAGAAAATAATCTCATGGACATGACTGCTGTCATTTGATTATAATAATAAAACATTTAACTTGTTATTTAGTCAAGTTTGGGACAGGTGTGCTGCTGGTGTGGCCACAGTGCATTGGCACGTCTGACGTCGCTCACATGTGCTCCACTGAATGCTCATGGAGTTTTTGCGTTTGCTCACGCATATGGGAAATTAGAGGGAACATTGTCTGGGGGTATCCATAATACGCAGATAGGGAGAAGTTTGTATTTACACGATTAGTCGGGTGTGTCTTGACCTCCGCGGCGGAGGCTCCGCCAAACCCCTGAGGCCGACTCACCAAACCCCTAGGGTTCGATCGAACCCAGGTTAAGAACCACTGCCTTAATGTAATTGTATATGGCTCACCGGCACGGCTTTTTCATTGAAACCATACCTTGAAAATAAGTTTGTTTGTTTTTTGTGTGAAAACAAGTTAAAATAATATAATGTATTGTATCCCCCAGAAAAAGTCACAAAGTCTGTCGTTATTTTTAACTTTTATTGCCAATTTTATGATTAACAGCACAGGTCCAACAGGTTTCATCTCCCGTGCAAACACTTTTGTCTCCGTGCTTCCCTGGCCACACAACAACATTTCCTCATTCTCCAATAGTCCGCTTTCAGGCACGGACGGTGTGTTTACCGAAAACAGCGTTGCCAAAACTGGATGTAAACAATATGCACGTCAATTGTCAGCATGTCTACGATGTGGACGTAACTTTAATATATCCCAGATATATCCGCAAACAGCAATCTACAAATGTTAAGAGGACAGTGGCGGCTTTTAAGGACAGAAAGTCCAACTGGAGCAGCAGCGTGAAGCAGGTGAAATGAAGTGAATTATATTTATATAGCACTTTTCTCAAGTGACTCAAAGCGCTTTACATTGTGAAACACAATATCTAAGTTACATTTTTAAACCAGTGTGGGTGGCACTGGGAGCAGGTGGGTAAAGTGTCTTGCCCAAGGACACAACGGCAGTGACTAGGATGGCGGAGGCGGGGATCGAACCTGCAACCCTGAAGTTGCTGGCACGGCAGCTCTACCAACCGAGCTATACCACCCCAGGTGTGACGTCATGCTCGCTGCAGCTTGCCTCTTTCGTCAGCAACATAGAGGGATCGAACTAGTCTCTAAACACGAGTACATTTATAGAATAGAATAGAATAGAATAGAATAGAAAGTACTTTATTGATCCCTGGGGGAAATTCAGCACCACAGTTCGCTCACAATAGACAATAAATACTATACAGCATTATTCACATGTGAATAATATAAATACTGTATATTATACATATATTCTACATTTAAGTGCATTTATAAGAATACCAAAAAAGATGCAAGATTTGTTTGAAGTCGTTTTTAATTTTTAAAAAGTCATTAAAAATCTGTAGACACTATGGAAATGTTTCAAAGAACATTGTTCAATAAGCAGCAACAATCTAAAATATGGCAAAGCGATATGAACGTATATGTTAACAACAATGAATAACAACAGATTTTTTAAAGTGTAGTTATACATTTTTTGATCATAGCAGATTATGCAAATTATGTGATGTCATGGTAAGCACGCCCCTAACCCCGCCCCCACAGGTATCTTGGCAATCGAGAGGAAACACTGTATAATGTACAATATTTAACGTGTTTTGGTAATTTTAAGCAATACCTAAAGTTCTTTCCGAGGCGCATTTACGACTGTTTCCATAGCAGCACACTTTCGACTTCTGGCAACAAATGTGTGTTCTACTTCTGTACACAACCGCATGTGTGTGTTTTAATCATGGCAGACTTGGTAACGGACAACGCTAACTACTATTTTTGGACAAATGAGGATTCACAACCTTCTTTTTTAGAACCTGAATATACAGAGGATGAAGTTCTGCTTATAGAAGCAAACACAAACGGAGGGTGAGACGTTGGAGCAGACGGAAGCCAAGAGAGTGAGGTCGGCGTGACTTGACGGTGTAAATGTGGAACTTAGAACCAAGTTATACTGACATAAATGGCGTGTTTACCCAAAATAAACCGGAAAATAACAAAAACAAACGTCCATCGAGTAAGTCACTATAATATTGATCATGACACATGCAGCACACCATGATTGTTATTACAATTACATACACTGTCAAGCTAGTTGTTTACAAACAACACATAAAAAGTGGACTAATACTTTACAGATACTGTAATATGATTGTTCATGTTTTCAGTCAGTACAGATTTGTGTTCTATCGTATTGTATTGTGCATTACAAACTCAAACGCCATTCAGCTGCTGACACAAGACGCTAGCTTACTTCCTGTCATAGCTAGTTTACGGCTAATACCACAGCATGCCGTCACAAGGTGGTGTGTTAATACCAGGGCTGGGCGATATATTGAATATACTCGATATATCGCGGGTTTGTCTCTGTGCGATATAGAAAATGACTATATCGTGATATTCGAGTATACGTTCTCACGCAGTTGCTTTTAGCTGCGGGCATTACACTACAGGTGTTTCTCACTCTTTCTTGTCTCTCCTTCTCACAGAGACATACAGTAAAACAAGCGCACCTTCTTACATACGTCACATACTGTCGCGCGTGCAACGTCATACGCCCTCGCGGAGAGGAGAGGTACCGGCATGGGTAAAGTCAGCAGTGGCAGGTGGTGCTAGCGGTGCGGTGCGAGTGGTAATACGAGAGAAAGAAGGTGCCAATCTGTTAACAAATGAAGGAAGAATAATTAATTCCCAAGAAAAACAGCACGGGGTCCATCGTCTGGCGGTGGTTTGGGTTCAAGCGGAAATATGTTGAACAGACAACCGTAATATGTCAAGTATGCGGCAAAAGCGTTGCTACAAAAAGTAGTATTACTCCTAATTTGTAGCATAATTTGAAAAGTCACCCGCTAGAGAATGAAGAGTGCTTGAAACTAGGGCTGGGCGATATGGCCTTTTTTTAATATCTCGATATTTTTAGGCCATGTCACGATACACGATATATATTGCGATATTTTGCCTTAGCCTTGAATGAACACTTGATGCATATAATCACACCAGTATGATGATTCTATGTGTCTACATTAAAACATTCTTGTTCATACTGCATTAATATATGCTCATTTTAAACTTTCATGCAGAGAGGGAAATCACAACTATGTCAATCACAAACTGTATTTATTAAACAGTTATTAAAGGCCTACTGAAGTGAATTTTTTTTATTTAAACAGGGATAGCAGATCCATTCTATGTGTCATACTTGATCATTTCGCGATATTGCCATATTTTTGCTGAAAGGATTTAGTAGAGAACAACGACGATAAAGATCGCAACTTTTGGTATCTGATAAAAAAAAAAAGCCTTGCCCCTACCGGAAGTAGCGTGACGTAGTCAGTTGAAAGGCTCCTCACATTTTCCTATTGTTTTCAATGCAGCTAGAGAGATTCGGACCGAGAAAGCGACAATTACCCCATTAATTTGAGCGTGGATGAAAGATTTGTGGATGAGCAATGTTAGAGTGAAGGACTAGAATGCAGTGCAAGACATATCTTTTTTCGCTCCGACCGTAACTTAGGTACATGCTGGCTCATTGGATTCCACACTCTCTCCTTTTTCTATTGTGGATCACGAATTTGTATTTTAAACCACCTCGGATACTATATCCTCTTGAAAATGAGAGTCGAGAACGCGAAATGGACATTCACAGTGACTTTTATCTCCACGACAATACATCGACGAAACACTTTAGCTACGGAGCTAACGTGATAGCATCGTGCTTAACTGCATATAGAAACAAAATAAATAAATCCCTGACTGGAAGGATAGACAGAAGATCAACAATACTATTAAACCATGGACATGTAAATACACGGTTAATGCTTTCCAGCCTGGCGAAGGTTAACAATGCTGTTGCTAACGACGCCATTGAAGCTAACTTAGCAACCGGACCTCACAGAGCTATGCTAGAAACATTAGCTATCCACCTACGCCAGCCAGCCCTCATCTGCTCATCAACACCCGTGCTCACCTGCGTTCCAGCGATCGACGGTGCGACGAAGGACTTCTCCCGATCACAGATGCGGTCGGCGAGACGGAGGAAGTTAAGGTGAGTTTGGCGGCTAGCGCGTCTGCTATCCATCTCTGTCCTCCTGGCTGTGTTGCTGTAGTCCGCCGCTAATACACCGATCCCACCTACAACTTTCTTCTTTGCAGTCTCCATTGTTCATTAAACAAATTGCAAAAGATTCACCAACACAGATGTCCAGAATACTGTGGAATTTTGAAATGAAAACAGAGCTTTTTTGTATTGTATTCAATGGGGTACCAATACTACCGTATCAACCGTTTACGTCACGCGCATACGTCATCATATCTAGACGTTTTCAACCGGAAGTGTGGCGGGAAATTTAAAATTGCACTTTATAAGTTAACCCGGCCGTATTGGCATGTGTTGCAATGTTAAGATTTCATCATTGATATATAAACTATCAGACTGCGTGGTCAGTAGTAGTGGGTTTCAGTAGGCCTTTAAGCAGTGGCACAAACATTCATGTCATTTCAAAACAGAAAGTGCAAGATTGTCAGAGACATTTTAAAACAAGCTATGAGTGCACTTTTGTGCATGATGTCACTAAGATGACATATCAAAACAACACTAAATTAAAGTGCACTTTTTGTACAGAACGCCACTACAATAGTTTAAAACAAATAAAGTGCACTTTTGTGCATGATGTCACACAAGATATTTCAATAAGTGTCAAAAATGAGCTGCATAATAGGAAATCAAATCGCTATGTGGTAGGTTACTGCGGATGTAATCTCCTTCTGTTGTTCACTATTTTTTTCATACGGTGTTGATCTGGAAATGGTTGCCTCGGCATTTTGTGGGTGTGGCACCGAACGGAGATGTTGACATGCGGAGTAAGCACTCTTCATTCTCTAGCGGGTGACTTTTCAAATGATGCTACATATTAGGAGTAATGCTACTTTTTGTAGCAAAGCTTTTGCCCCACACTTGACAAATTACGGTTGTCTGTTCGACATATTCCCACTTGAAGCCAAACCACCGGCAGACGATGGACCCAGTGCTGTTTTTCTTGGGAATTAATTCTTCCTTCATTTGGGGACGGCGTGGCGAAGTTGGGAGAGTGGTCGTGCAAGCAATCTGAGGGTTACTGGTTCAATACCCACCTTCTACCATCCTAGTCACGTCCGTTGTGTCCTTGAGCAAGACACTTCACCCTTGCTCCTGATGCGCCTGGTTAGCGCCATGCATGGCAGCTCCCGCCATCAGTGTGTGAATGTGTGAATGTGGAAAATAGTGTCAAAGCGCTTTGAGTTCCTTAAAAAGGTAGAAAAGCGCTATACAAGTACAACCCATTTACCATTTACCATTCGTTATGAGATTTGCACCTTCTTTCTCTCGTGTTACGACTCGCATCACAGCTAACGTTATGCTGCTACCTGCTCCGAGAGGGCGTATACGTATGTGACGTATGTAAGAAGGTGCGCTTGCTGTCTGCGAGAAGGAGAGACAAGAAAAAGTGAAAAAAGCCTGTAGTGTAATGCCTGCAGCTAAAAGCAACTGCGTGAGAAAGTATACTCGAATATCACGATATAGTCATTTTCCATATCGCAGAGACAAACCCGCGATATATCGAGTACCACACTATAAGGCGCACCTAAAAACCTCCAATTTCCTCAAAAGCTTACAGTGCGCCTTATAATCCGGTGCGCCTTATATATGGACCATTATTGAGCCACAACAGGTCTCGCAACTACGGTAACTACGCCGACTTCATTTTCCCCCTTCTACGGCTGCTTACCGTAGAAGAAGAAGCGCTTCTTCTTCTACGAGGGAAAATGAAGTTGGCGGCTGCTTACCGTAGAAGAAAAACTTCTTCTTCTACGGGGGAAAATGAAGTCGGCGGCTGCTTACCGTAGAACAAGAAGTTCTTCTTCTACGGGGGAAAATGAAGTCTTGTAGTTGCGAGACCTAAACTTTATGTAAAGACCCAAAAATGGCTCCTATTAAGAGACACGCTTACGACGCAGAGTTTAAACTCAAGGCGATCAGTCACGCAGTAGAACACGGGAATAGAGCAGCAGCGAGAGAATTTAACATTAACGAATCAATGGTGCGGAAGTGGAGGAAGCAACATGATGACCTGCGCCAAGTAAAGAAGACGAAACAGAGTTTCCGAGGGAACAAAGCGAGATGGCTACAGTTGGAGGACAAACTCGAACAGTGGGTTGTTGAACAGAGAGCAGCAAGTAGAAGTGTCAGTACAATCACTATTTGTTTTGTTGACATTCCTTTTAGCGCAGCTCCATCTAATGGATGCATAACGTAACCCCAGCCTCTAATGTAGCGTCTATTCTATGCGCCTTATAATGCGGTGCGCCTTATATATGAACAAAGTTTTAAAATAGGCCATTCATTGAAGGTGCGCCTTATAATCCAGTGCGCCTTATAGTGCGGAAAATACGGTATATTGATATATCGCCCAGCCCTACTTGAAACTCTGCATGTCAACATCTCGGCCGGTGCCACACCCACAAAATGTCGAAGCAAGCACGCCGTCCCGAAGCAAGGGGACGGTGTGGCGCAGTTGGGAGAGTGGCTGTGCCAGCAACCTGAGGGTTCCTGGTTCAATCCCCACCTTCTACCATCGTAGTCACGTCTGTTGTGTCCTTGAGCAAGACACTTCACCCTTGCTCCTGATGGGTCCTGGTTAGCGCCTTGCATGGCAGCTCCCCCCATCAGTGTGTGAATGTATGTGTGTGGAAATAGTGTCAAAGCGCTTTGAGTTCCTTAACAAAAAGGTAGAAAGCGCTATACAAGTATAACCCATTTCCAGATCAACACCGTATGAACGAGGATGGTTTGTTGTGATCCCAATATGCAGACCACAGCGGGAGGCAGTGTGCAGGTAAAAAGGTATTTAACGCTTAAACCAAAAATGAACAAAAGGGAAAGGAAAAGGCATTGACGGATAGGGATGGCTATGCAAAACGAAAGTAAAACTGAACTGTCTACAAAGTAAACAGAAACAGAATGCTGGACGACAGCAAAAACTTGCAGCGTGTGGAGCAGAGACAGCATCTACAAAGTACATCCTTACATGACATGGCAATCAACAATGTACACACAAAGAAGGATAGCAGCAACTTAAATAGTCTTGCTTGCTAACACAACGCAGGTGCGGGGAGTAGTGCTCAAAAGGAAGACCTGAAACTGCTACAGGAAAACACAAAAATAACAGCGCAAGACAAGAACTTAAGCAATACACACTGGAAACAAACTCAAAATAAGGCACGAGGCCCTGGTGGAGTTTCATTATTTCATGTTTTCTGCTGGTGGTGTGCATCCGGATTTTTTCAATGAAAAAAGCGTGCCTTGCCTCAAAATAGGTTGAAAAACACTGCACTAATACAACTAAGGCTGATGTGTGCAGTATTTACTGAACTTATATTAAATAATACATTTATATGTTTTACAATTGATTGCTTGTAAATGTGCCTGGCACTCTCTGTGGTGGAGTAAATCAACGCTATCAACCCACTAAATGAGGAAATACAGTAGTTAGTCAATAAAAGCTAGCTAAGCCATAACATGCAGAACCTTTTCACACCTAATGTAGTGACCGTCAATCACATGACGTTGGCTTGTCTTACCGTTCGTAGATGCTTCCTGAGGATGTACATGATGAAGCCCCATAGTCTGGACGTCACGCCGAGGAAAGTCCGGATCCCCAGTAAACATTGGCGGGTCTTCAGCATGTTGACAGGCACGCAAAGACCCCCCAAAAGACGACAAAATAATAAGCCGAAGAGCAGCTCTTTTTAAAGGCGAGTGACAGTCCGCATTAGACGCTATCAAAAGAGCGATTGCAAGTTCCCCAAAAAGAGGCCAAATTGAACGTGTGAGTACCTCGCTCTACACACAAAATTAGCATTAAATGTAGCTTATTGACATAGTGGCACTTAAAGAAAAACCCAAATGTCACCGTTTCAGGACCTCGTTAGAAAGTGAGCTAGCGTTAGCCCTGCTAGCCTACAAGCCACCGCTAGCGTCGACAAGACCTTGAACCCTGCTCTGAAATTAGCCTTAAAACCCGGCAGTGTGACCACTTAAGTCTGGTCACCGGCTCAACTCGTCCTTTCAAAGCTGAGTGGGGTTTAAAAAAAATCCATAGGGTCCAGCGTAGGCGGGCAAAGTCAGTTTGTAGTCCACTGGAAATCCGGAATGAAACTGCGAGCCGCCATTGCCGCCTTGTCTACGTCACTTCCGGTAAGGGAATCTGCCGGCAGTGCGGGGTCGCGCGCGCAGCACGTCAACGTGGAAGGAAGCAGACGTGGACGCGCATCATGTCAGGAGGGAGGATTTACGTCGTTTGTTTTGTTGACTTATTAGATCAAATTGTAAAATTGACAGAAAATGGTTAAATTAACTAAATAATTTATCAGGATGAAACTGTTTACGTTTATTAAAACGAAATGGTAATTTTTCAGGAAAAACTTAACATTTTGTATGAAACGGTCGCAATATTCTGAGAACAATATTTTACAGGAAATAAAGTTGACATTTTACATAGTTGGAATAATATTAAAAACAAAAAAAAATAAAAAATAAAGTTGAAATAATTATTTATAAAATGTGTTTTAATTTTTACGAGAAAAGTTGACGTTTTAAAAGAAAAACATTGGCATTTAATGAGTAGTTGACACCAAAAAAGCGGCAAATATCGGTGGGTGTTTCTCCTCAGCTTTTTATTGTGTAAATGTTTTACTTCAATGGTGATGGCTTTCCTTTTCTTTGGCACATCGCCACCCGAAGACCTCGCCTTACGCTTGACAGATAAAATGCAAAAGCGATATAACTGCTTGTGACAAACGTACTCTCCCTTCACACCCACGGCCGTATTTATCATCATCAATACTTGTGAACAGTCATCGGATTTTGGATAGCATTCATTACCACGAAATGCTGAAGCACGGAATTTCGTATAATGAGGCCCACCTGTACATCATATGCCACTAGACTTTTTTTTATTAGGCATTTTGCATTTTTTTATGCATTGTTACAATGAATCGAAAAATTTGAATATAATATACAAACCCCGTTTCCATATGAGTTGGGAAATTGTGTTAGATGTAAATATAAACGGAATACAATGATTTGCAAATCATTTTCAACCCATATTCAGTTGAATATGCTACAAAGACAACATATTTGATGTTCAAACTGATAAACATTTTTTTTTTGCAAATAATCATTAACTTTAGAATTTGATGCCAGCAACACGTGACAAAGAAGTTGGGAATGCTCATCAAACACTTATTTGGAACATCCCACAGGTGAACAGGCAAATTCGGAACAGGTGGGTGCCATTATTGGGTATAAAAGTAGATTCCATGAAATGCTCAATCATTCACAAACAAGGATGGGGTGAGGGTCACCACTTTGTCAACAAATGCGTGAGCAAATTGTTGAACAGTTTAAGAAAAACTTTTCTCAACCAGTTATTGCAAGGAATTTAGGGATTTCACCATCTACTGTCCGGAAGATCATCAAAGGGTTCAGAGAATCTGGAAAAATCACTACACGTAAGCAGCTAAGCCCGTGACCTTCGATCCCTCAGGCTGTACTGCATCAACAAGCGACATCAGTGTGTAAAGGATATCACCACATGGGCTCAGGAACACTTCAGAAACCCACTGTCAGTAACTACAGTTGGTCGCTATATTTGTAAGTGCAAGTTAAAACTCTCCTATGCAAGGCAAAAACCATTTACCAACAACACCCAGAAACGCAGTCGGCTTCGCTGGGCCTGAGCTCATCTAAGATGGACTGATACAAAGTGGAAAAGTGTTCTGTGGTCGGACGAGTCCACATTTCAAATTGTTTTTGGAAACTGTGGACGTCGTGTCCTCCGGACCAAAGAGGAAAAGAACCATCCGGATTGTTATAGGCGCAAAGTTGAAAAGCCAGCATCTGTGATGGTATGGGGGTGTATTAGTGCCCAAGACATGGGTAACTTACACATCTGTGAAGGTGCCATTAATGCTGAAAAGTACATACAGGTTTTGGAGCAACATATGTTGCCATCCAAGCAACGTTACCATGGACGCCCCTGCTTATTTCAGCAAGACAATGCCAAGCCACGTGTTACATCAATGTGGCTTCATAGTAAAAGAGTGCGGGTACTAGACTGGCCTGCCTGTAGTCCAGACCTGTCTCCCATTGAAAATGTGTGGCGCATTATGAAGCCTAAAATACCACAACGGAGACCCCCGTAACTTAAGCTGTACATCAAGGAAGAATGGGAAAGAATTCCACCTGAGAAGCTTAAAAAATGTGTCTCCTCAGTTCCCAAACGTTTACTGAGTGTTGTTAAAAGGAAAGGCCATGTAACACAGTAGTGAACATGCCCTTTCCCAACTACTTTGGCACGTGTTGCAGCCATGAAATTCTAAGTTAATTATTATTTGCAAAAAAAAAAAAAACGTTTATGAGTTTGAACATGAAATATCTTGTCTTTGTAGTGCATTCAATTGAAAATGGGTTGAAAAGGATTTGCAAATCATTGTATTCCGTTTACATTTACATATAACACAATTTCCCAACTCATATGGAAACGGGGTTTGTAATATACATTTGCCAATTGATTTAATATACATTACCTATATCCAGCATTGCCAGAGTCAAACATCCACCGGTTGGATGTCCATCGTCTGCTCCATTTGTATTGGCCGGACCCCTGTAGTAGAGGGAGCATGCCGTTGGCATGCTGACTGCAGGAATGTCCACTAGAGATGTTGCCTGTGAATTGAATGTTAATTTCTCTACCAAAAGCGGACTCCAAAGACCTTTCAGAGAATTTCGCAGTACATCCAACCATCCTCATAACCGCAGACCACATGTAACCACACCAGCCCAGGACCTCCACATCCAGCAGGTGCACCTCCATTATCGTCTGGGACCAGCCACCCGGACAGCTGCTGCAACAATTGGTTTGAAAACTGAGAAACCGTGTCAGGGAAGCTAATCTGCATGCTCGTCGTCCTCATCAGGGTCTCGACTGGAGATGTCAGATAATGGCTTTTTTGCCGATATCCGATATTGTCCAACTGTTAATTACTGATACCGATATCAACCGATACCAATATATACAGTCATGGAATTAACACATTATTATACCTAATTTTGTTGTGATGCCCCGCTGGATACATTAAACAATGTAACAAGGTTTTCCAAAATAAATCAACTCAAGTTATGGAAAAAAATGCCAACATGGCACTGCCATATTTATTATTGAAGTCACAAAGTGCATTATTTTTTTTTAACAGCAACTTGGAATTTGGGACATGCTCTCCCTCCATGAGGAGGTTGAGGTGGGAGGGGTTGGGGGGGCGGGGTTGAGATGGGGGGGGGGTGGTGGTGGTGGGGGGGGGGGGGGGGTGGTGGTGGGGGGGGGTAGCGGGGGGTGTATATTGTAGCGTCCCGGAAGAGTTAGTGCTGCAAGGGGTGCTGGGTATTTGTTCTGTTGTGTTTATGTTGTGTTACGGTGCAGATGTTCTCCCGAAATGTGTTTGTCATTCTTGTTTGTTGTGGGTTCACAGTGTGGCGCATATTTGTAACAGTGTTAAAGTTGTTTATACAGTGTGACCTGTATGGCTGTTGACCAAGTATGCATGCATTCACTTGTGTGTGTGAAAAGCCGTAGATATTATGTGATTGGGCCGGCACGCAAAGGCAGTGCCTTTAAGATTTATTGCCGCTCTGGACTTCTCCCTACGTCCGTGTACAGAGCGGCGTTTTAAAAAGTAATTGTGGGGAGGCGGGGCCAGCGGTCCGACACCGGGGCCCGCTCCAAGATGGCGGCGAGGAGGCGTGGCCTGCGGACCCGCATCCAAATGGACTACAGGTGCGTGGGTCGGGCAGCTGGGCACTATCAGATAATCTCCTGTCTGTGTATAAAAGCGTGACAGCCGAGAGAGACAAGGAAGGAGGTGGAGAGCCAGAGGCAAGACACGCAGCAACGTATGCAGTGAGAGCAAGACGAAGACGACGAAGACGACGAAGACGACGACGACGACGACGAAGACGCGGTTGGCTGAAAAGCAGGAGGCGGATCGAGCAGCAGGTGGAGCCGGAGCTGAAAAGCGGCCAGCAAAAGACTTTTTGATATTGAAAAATAAAGAAGTCAAACCTGCTCACGACAATGTCGTCCTTGGATGGTCCTGAGAACCCACCCAGAAGCAAGAGTGTTCCACATTTGTCCTGGATTGTGCTCTGGCATGTCAATCACCACTGGGTATTTGGAGTTGGGGTTGAACTCTGTCCAGTTGGCGTCTTCCCAGCCTAGAACATTGCGGACGAATTCGCACACGGCCAGCTGCATGCCCAAACAAACACCTAGGAAAGGCTTATTCTGTTTTCTTGCCCAGTTTATAGCCAGCATCTTGCCTTCTGTACCTCTCACCCCAAATCCTCCTGGCACCAACACGCCGTCAGCGCTGCAGAGTTTTTGCCAGGCTTCGTGATATTTCACCGGCTCGTCCTGCAATGTACCGGGCTCCAGGTCGGCCGAGTCTATGTACTTGACCACTAGCTTGTGACTGATGGCGAGGGACGAGTGCTCCAGGGCCTTAATGACAGAGGTGTGGGAGTCTTGACAGCTCTGTGTACTTGCCCACCAGGGCTATGGAAACGTGCTTCAGGAGACGGTCGGATCTGTCAGCCATCTCCTTCCACTTGGAGAGCATCCTCATCTCAATAGCAAGGTTTAATCTCTGGCAGAAGTAGCCAACGATGCCTTGTTCCTCCAGCAGCAGAGGAACTCTGTAAACTGAAGGCCCATCATGGACACAGATCACCTGTGTGGGCTCCATGTGACAAAACATTGAGATATTTTCCTTTACTGCAGTTTCTAAGGGCGTTGTACAGCGGCACATGACCACATCGGGAGACAGTCCGAGACCCCGCAGCTCCCGCATGCTGTTTTGGGTCGGCTTAGTCTTCTGCTCTCCTGTTGTGTTGGGCTGTGGAACAAGGCTGACGTGGATATTGCAGAAGTTCTCTTTTTTCACTTTGAACTGAAATTGTCTGAAGGCCTCGATGAATGGCATGCTCTCGATGTCCCCCACCGTGCCCCCTAACTCTATGACACAAACTTGAGGCTCCACGCCGTCATCGTCAACAGAGATCTTGGCTTGGCTCATTACCTCCTTCCTCGTCTCTCTCGGCTGTCACGCTTTTATACACAGACAGGAGATTATCTGATTGTGCCCATTTGCCTGACCCACGCACCTGTAGTCCATTTGGACGTGGTTCCGCAGGCCACGCCTCCTCGCCGCCATCTTGGAGCGGGCCCCGGTGTCGGACCGCTGGCCCCGCCTCCCTACAGTCATAAATTTTACTTTTTGAAACAGATATCGATAATTTTGAAACAGATACCGATAATTTACGATATTACATTTTAAAGCATTTATCGGCCGATAATATCGGCAGTCCGATATTATCGGACATCTCTAGTCTCGACCTGACAACAGTTCGTAGTCGTAACCGACTTGAGTGGGCAAATGCTCACATTCGATGGCGTCTGGCATGTTGGAGAGGTGTTCTCTTCACGGATGAATCCCGGTTTTCACTGTTCAGGGCAGATGGCAGACAGCGTGTGTGGCGTCGTGTGGGAGAGCGGTTTGCTGATGTCAACGTTGTGAATGGCGCGGCCCATGGTGGGGGTGGTGTTATGGTATGGGCAGGCGTATGTTAGGGACAACGAATGCAAGTGTATTTTATTGATGGTATTTTGAATGCACAAAGATACCGCGAGGAGATCCTGAGGCCCATTGTTGTACCTTTCATTCCCTAAACATCCCATCATGTTGCAGCATGACAATGTACGGCCCTATGTTGCAAGGATCTACACAATTCCTGCAAGCTGAAAACATCCCAGTTCTTACATGGACCGCATACTCACCGGACATGTCACCCATTTAGCAACCGGAAGCATACAGGTAAAGCACTGTAAAAGAAGATAGGAGGACCCAGCCAATAGCCACGCCCTTAGCCTGGCAGGAAAGTCCTGAGCAACAGGACCAGGCAGCCTCATGTCAGGTTTCTGCTGTCTTCGATCATGAAATGTGAAACTTTTTTTTGTTTTACTTAAATGAGCGTAATCATACACAAAACTCTACACTCTAATGGACAAATATTATTTATTTGATCATTTTTATGACAAGCACCTCGATCCACTGACCGCACGTACTTGCTCCACAATATAAAACTTAAGTTCATCCGCCTCTGTTTCTTCTTCGTCTGGGTTTCTTATCAGTCAACTTTCCAGCCACTCGCAGGAGGATGGCCCCCTAAACATGCAAGACTGGGATTCCACTCAACGATGAGGAATGATGAAAGAAGGTAATAGTAGCAAAAAATACCAATACACGGGCAGATGTATGGATAATTGTACTAAGGTTAAATACCTGGACAGTTTGGTATATACACATTTTGTCAAACTCCTATTAAAACCAGGTCACTTAGGCGCTCACCCGAGAATGCCACTCAATGCACAGCAAACCAGTCCCTTGTTTTTCCCCGGAAGGTAGGGCGGACATTTTGCGTCATCATGTCTTTGAAGAAAAGATTATCACACGTCAAGATCATCATCCGGATCTTCCTGGTCATAGTCATCATTAGCGTCAGGCTCGTAGGTGATTCTTCCTCTTCCAGCGCCCGTGTTTAGCAGTGCTGCTTTCCTGTGACAGAGAAAATCACAGCCAGTCAGTCAGTCCGATGTTCGATAGTGACTTTGACCTGTTTACTTCTGGTGACTGAAGACAAACGGAAGCGGTAGCTTCTCCTTAGCATCGCGCTCAGCGTCAGACAGCCTGAGGTTGAATGTCAGATTGGCAGTCGGGTCAGTCTATGGGATACATTTATAGTCGTCTCATCAGTCTGGGCATGTTTTTTGAAAAAAATATATGAATAATTGTACCTCCTGATCCTGCACCTGCACCGCATTGCTCGGTTTGCTCTGTCTGATGACTGTAAGATCCTCCTTTATGGTAAAAATCTCCTCCTAAAAAAGAACACTTTTATTACCAAAGATATTGTCAAGAACAGAAACACTCACTATTCGTATTGTTACGCACGTCCTGCAAAACCTTCCCTGATTTCAAGCGCTTTGTTATCTTCGCCTCATTCCCGTTAGGGCCAGCGGCCACGGTGATGACAGATGTCGCCAAGTGACACAAACTTGCCGCTGTTCCCAACTGGTGCAAGTCAGAATGGAGGAGGGCAACAATGTTTCGTAAGGCTCCTCCTAGTAGAGAACAACTTTATTTGAAAAAGTAATAGCAATAATTTAGTAATAGTTTGATATTCGCTCCAGCGGGGCCTCTAAAGTGTCATTCAGGATTTTGGCAAATCATAAAGGAAACCTAAAACAGTAGAAAAAAAACTATTTAACTGCCGTCACTTCAGCTCAAGAAGTATCCACGGATGTGCTTTTTTTATGATTTTTTTGTGATGCCACCGCAGAGGGGTGGACAAAGTTTTCAGGGCACCAAGCCTGGCATTGTAAACTCTGGTCAAATCAGAAAGGATTAACAAGCATTTTCCATACATTCATTTGTTTGGAGCAGGCTGCACAAATAAATCTGCCGCGGTGCTGTTATTACCCGATCCATTTGCAACAGGCATGAGCAAACATGACCTCCTGCCATGCTCCTGTAGCTTCACAACTTTGCTGAAAATGGAACAAAAACAACAAGGTAACTAACTGCCTTCAAAGTGTTTGAATGAGCGAACATCATTTTCTAACAATGGAGCATTTCTGATATTACCGTGAAATGCAATGTGATCAATTATATGTCACTGGAGTTAAAGCTCAGAGTAACAGGGTAGTTTTAGATCTAAATAATAAAGGGTAGTTGTCGACTATTTGAGTTTATCAGGTATTTTTGTAAACTGGTTGTTTAAAAAAAAAAAGAAAAGTAAAATGTCTATATTTTGGGAAAAACTGCTGTAGTGTTAGGAAATTGATGACTTTCAGCGCACACCATTTTGAGCTGTTTCAATCATTACCGTTTATCGTGACCTTTCCAGTTCACACATTTGTTTCTTATTTTACTCACTTTTGTCCCACACGTCATTCTTCTTTCCTACATTTGCTGTTGTATTGCTAATTACATCATCCCACCACTGCCACAAGTACAAACCCCGTTTCCATATGAGTTGGGAAATTATGTTAGATGTAAATATAAACTGAATACAATGATTTGCAAATCCTTTTCAACCCATATTCAATTGAATGCACTACAAAGAAATGATATTTGATGTTCAAACTCATAAACTTTATTTTTTTTTTGCAAATAATTAACTTACAATTTCATGGCTGCAACACGTGCCAAAGTAGTTGGGAAAGGGCATGTTCACCACTGTGTTACATGGCCTTTCCTTTTAAAAACACTCAGTAAATGTTTGGGAACTGAAGAGACACATTTTTTAAGCTTCTCAGGTGGAATTCTTTCCCATTCTTGCTTGATGTACAGCTTAAGTTGTTGCAAAGCTGAAACTTAAAGGAATTGACGGAAGGGCACCACCAGGAGTGGAGCCTGCGGCTTAATTTGACTCAACACGGGGAACCTTACCTGGCCCGTACACGGAAAGGATTGACAGATTGATGGCTTGTCTCCGTTGTGGTATTTTAGGCTTCATAATGCACCACACATTTTTAATGGGAGACAGGTCTGGACTACAAGCAGGCCAGTCTAGTACCCGCACTCTTTTACTATGAAGCCATGTTGATGTAACACGTGTTTTGGCATTGTCTTGCTGAAATAAGCATGGTAACGTTGCTTGGATGGCAACATATGTTGCTCCAAAACCTGTATGTACCTTTCAGCATTAATGGCGCCTTCACAGATGTGTAAGTTACCCATGTCTTGGGCACTAATACACCCCCATACCATCAAAGATGCTGGCTTTTCAACTTTGCGCCTATAACAATCCGGATGGTTCTTTTCCTCTTTGGTCCGGAGGACACAACGTCCACAGTTTCCAAAAACAATTTGAAATGTGGACTCGTCAGACCACAGAACACTTTTCCACTTTGTATCAGTCCATCTTAGATGAGCTAAGGCCCAGCGAAGCCGACAGCGTTTCTGGGTGTTGTTGATAAACGGTTTTCGCCTTGCATAGGAGAGTTTTAACTTGCACTTACAGATGTAGCGACCAACTGTAGTTACTGACAGTGGGTTTCTGAAGTGTTCCTGAGCCCATGTGGTGATATCCTTTACACACTGATGTCGCTTGTTGATGCAGTACAGCCTGAGGGATCGAAGGTCACGGGCTTAGCTGCTTACGTGCAGGGATTTCTCCAAATTCTCTGAACCCTTTGATGATATTAGGGACTGTAGATGGTGAAATCCCTAAATTCCTTGCAATAGCTGGTTGAGAAAGGTTTTTCTTAAACTGTTCTACAATTTGCTCACGCATTTGTTGACAAAGTGGTGACCCTCGCCCCATCCTTGTTTGTGAATGACTGAGCATTTCATGAAATCTACTTTTATACCCAATCATGGCACCCACCTGTTCCCAATTTGCCTGTTCACCTGTGGGATGTTCCAAATAAGTGTTTGCTGAGCATTCCTCAACTTTATCAGTATGTATTGCCACCTTTTCCAACTTCTTTGTCACGTGTTGCTGGCATCAAATTCTAAAGTTAATGATTATTTGCACAAAAAAAAAGTTTATCAGTTTGAACATCAAATATGTTGTCTTTGTAGCATATTCAACTGAATATGGGTTGAAAATGATTTGCAAATCATCGTATTCCGTTTATATTTACATCTAACAATTTCCCAACTCATATGGAAACAGGGTTTGTAGATCGTAGTCCTGTGGGAAACACCATTACCTGTACATGTTTTGCTTTTTTTTTGGCTTTTTTGTGACGCTACCACACAGGGGTAAACACATTTTTCGTTAAAAATACGTCTGATGCATGTTGTCATGCGAGATGACTAACTCGTTAGTGCTTTTTCTTTGATGTTACTATTGGGGTTGTAAAAGATAAACCAATACAACTAGACATCTGCTTTGACAAGTGAGCCATTCGATTGTGTCGGTAGCAGCCCCCTTAATCGATAAGAATCAGATGTTTATCCCTTGAGAAATTGAGTGTAGGAACATCGCGCGCAATTAGAAATCAGTTGATGTTTTTTCTCTTTAAACACAAATATTAAAGGCCTACAGAAACCCACTACTACCGACCACGCAGTCTGATAGTTTATATATCAATGATGAAATCTTAACATTGCAACACATGCCAATACGGCCGGGTTAACTTATAAAGTGCAATTTTAAATTTCCTGCGACACTTCCGGTTGAAAACGTCTAGATATGATGACGTATGCACGTGACGTCACGGAGAGAACGGAAGTATTCGGACCCCATTGGATCCAATACAAAAAAGCTCTGTTTTCATCCCAAAATTCCACAGTATTCTGGACATCTGTGTTGGTGAATCTTTTGCAATTTGTTTAATGAACAATGGAGACTGCAAAGAAGAAAGCTGTAGGTGGGATCGGTGTATTAGCGGCGGACTACAGCAACACAACCGGGAGGACTTTGAGATAGATAGCAGACGCGCTAGCCGCCGACCTCATCGGTGATCGGGTGAAGTCCTTTGTCGCTCCGTCGATCGCTGGAACGCAGGTGAGCACGGGTGTTGATGAGCAGATGAGGGCTGGCTGGCGTAGGTGGAGAGCTAATGTTTTTAGCATAGCTCTGTCGAGGTCCCGTAGCTAAGTTAGATTCAATGGTGTCGTTAGCAACAGCATTGCTAGGCTTCGCCAGGTTGGACAGCATTAACCGTGTGGTTACAGGTCCAGAGTTTGGTAGTATTGTTGATCTTCTGTCCATCCTTCCAGTCAGGGGCTTATTTCTTTTGTTTCTATCTGCATTTGAGCCCAATGCTGTCACGTTAGCTCCGTCGCTAAAGTGTTTCGTCGATGTATTGTCGTGGAGATATAAGTCCCTGTGAATGTCCATTTCGCGTTCTCGACTCTCATTTTCAAGAGGATATAGTATCCGAGGTGGTTTAAAATACAAATCCGTGATCCACAATAGAAAAAGGAGAAAGTGTGGAATCCAATGAGCCCTTGTACCTTACGGTCAGAGCGAAAAAAATATACGTCCTGCACTGCACGCTAGTCCTTCACTCTCACGTTCCTCATCCACGAATCTTTCATTCTCGCTCAAATTAATGGGGTAATCGTCGCTTTCTCGGTCCGAATCTCTCTCGCTGCATTGTAAACAATGGGAAAATGTGAGCAGCCCTTCCTCCTGTGACGTCACGCTACTTCCGGTATAGGCAAGGCTTTTCTTTATCAGCGACCAAAAATTGCGAACTTTATTGTCGATGTTCTCTACTAAATCCTTTCAGCAAAAATATGGCAATATTGCGAAATGATCAAGTATGACACATAGAATGGATCTGCTATCCCCATTTAAATAAAAAAAATTCATTTCAGTAGGCCTTTAAGGCGCATGCTCCGTTAGCTTACGCGACTGAAGACAAGAATGGATGTAAATACATGCTGTGCCAGACTAGCATTCAGTTGAGTTTATCTTGAAAACAAGAGCCAAGGCTGATGGCAAAATATTCACACAATTGCTCTGCTGGCGTACATGATTGAAGACCAGAATGGATGTAGAAAGCAACAGCCATGCCATTTTTAAAGAAATGCAGAGCAGCTGAACAAGATATTTACTTTTTCTTGAAGGACAAGACTTCTGTTCTTTTTTAGTTAGGGTTATAGTGTCAGTGTATTTCCAACAAGCATACAATTACAATATGATACATCACAAGTTTCCAGTTTGTCACTACAAATCATAGCAATTTGTAAAACATTTTTGTACTCTCTCTGTAACACAACAGTGAATAGATAAATATCAAATCATTTGATCATTTTTGTATCAGCCCATTAAACAAAAATATGTATTTTTGGTCGATGTCTAAAAATAAATATTTTTGACATTTGATTCTGTTTGTCTTTTTACTTTATCTTTACCTTACAGCATCTTTGGGGATATATGTTGTATTCTATAAATGTGAAAATACTGTAAGCATGTCACTTGTATGTGTTTTTCTACCATTCATTTCAAGATGAATGTGCCTATAGGTTTTCTCATCCATCTAGGTTATTGTTGTTGATCACTTGTCATCAGTTCATGGTCCTAGACTTAGCTGGGACAGATCTCGTCTAGAGTGCTTGGTGCCAAGGTCCTAACTACTCCTCTTCTAACAGGAGGAATAGTGTATTCACAGGGAGGAATGCTTTTCTTCTTTCATGGTGTAAAAACAGAATGTGTCCATCAACAAATGTTTATCGTTTGTACACTGGAACAAATCTTATCAGATTGTTTGGATCGTATGTTCACCCATGTATTTGGAAGCGTATCAAATTGTCCATGACAAAGAGGTATACAACCCTAGTTACTACCAGGGCTGTAACGAGGATTTGACAAATACGAGGTCAAAATTCTGCAACTTCTACCTTCACCCTGTTCTCCATTTACTGCTTGTTCGGACTCTCCACATTCTATCGCGCTCTCTCCTCCTGCCAATTGTGTTCAGTCCAATTAAATACAACTCCTTCATATCAACATGCATTTAAATATGAATGACAATGTAATCAACAAAGCACAGCAGTACAAAAGTAAAAGTCAAATTGAGGATGTACAATGCTATTAGTATTATTGTACTGTGGTATTATGTTGTCAAATTTAGGCTACATAAGTTCCATTAGGATTACTAAAGTAAACCTCTGCGTTCATTCTTTTGAGCAGATAACAATTTTATTTCTCTAACATCATCAGTGTGTATATATGGTACTACAGTGTGTATAACTTGTAACAAACGCACCCAAGTTCCCCGGGTGTCTTTGCCACTACGCAATTAAGGAGTCACGGGTGGGACCTGATATTCAGCTGGGAATGATTAATATATTAAATAAACACAAGACATGTATAACTATTAGCCACAAAACGATCAGGCTTATATTTAATATGCCACAAATTAATCCCGCATAGCAAACAACTCCCCCCTCCCGTCCATATAACCCGCCAATATAAATCAAACACCTACACAACACACTAAATCCCACAGCCCAAAGTTCATACAACACATATATTTCCCCAAAGTCCCAAAAGTTACGTACGTGACATGCACGTAGCGTGACATGCACGTACGGGCAAGCGATGAATGTTTGAAAGCCGCAGCAGTGTACTCACGGTACCGAGACTGCGCATCCAACTCAAAGTCCTCCTGGAAAGAGTCCCTGTTCTCCCGGTTCTCCACAGGCCAATGGAAAGCACACCAAAAAAGTCAAAAGGCAGATTATTCCAAGAAGTGGCTCCGTGGCAAAAAACACTGCGTCTGACAGGTGCTCCAGGTGGTTAGTGACGTCACTTTCCGCTTCCGCCCGGTCTGATAGAACCGGATGCCTTTTATATCCCCACATATTATTTACGTACATATTTAATATTAACAAGATTATTAAATACGCCTGTAACAGTTTATAATAAGTAAATGGATGACAATAAGTATATATATATATTTATTTTCCCAGCTGAGCACAAGTTAACTGTGACTGGCAATTTATTATATATATATATATATATATATATCGATGGACCCCTATGGCCATTACATTCCCCCCCCCCCCAGCCAGCGGCTTATGGGGACCATAATAGGGTTTCATGTTTACCACATTAATAGTATCCACCTTACACTTATCAGTCAACCAACGAATACTGTAATTTACAGGACCCAACTTCTTCTCTACCCGCACAGGACCTAACCATCTGGGTGCTAGTTTGGCAGAGAATTTACTTGAAGCTTTGGAAAGTGGGTGCGCCCTAATCCAGACCAGATCCCCAACTACAAAGTGTACATCTTTGTGTCGTGCATTATAATATCTGGCTTGTCGAGCTTTGGACGCGCCTACATGTCTCTCCACTTCCTCCTTTAGGTGTGTGTGTGTAAGTATGGTGTGATATGCAGATGTGTGTGGTGGTGGAGCTTTGTGCACCAGTCGTTCCAGGGGTCCCATCAGATTCCGCCCGAGAGTCAACCTGGCAGGGGTTGAACCAGTCGTCTCATGGACAGCGGTGTTAAGGGCAAACCGGAATTCAGGCAGCCACTTATCCCAGTCTTGATGATGGTTCCCTACGAAGGCGGCAATCATAGTCTTGAGGGTGCGATTGACTCGTTCTGTCATGTTGGTTTGGGGGTGGTAAGCTGTGGTTAGTTTATGGGTTACCCCCCAGGATTCGCACAGACGGGACATCAGTTGGCTTGTGAACTGTGGCCCTCGGTCAGACACAAGATATGTGGGAACTCCCCAGCGAGTGAAAATGTCATTTTTGAGAATTTGGCAGACCTTGGGAGTTTTGGCGTCTTTCAGGGCAAAAAGCTCTACCCACTTGGAGTAGTAGTCCACCACCACCATCAGCACAGAGTTCCGGTCCTTACTGAGGGGAAAAGGTCCCATGAAGTCCACCCCCAGCATCTCTCCTGGGGCGTTGACAGTAGAGGACTGGAGTTGTCCAGCTGGCTTGTCGTTGGGGTTTTTGTATTGTTGACAAGTCCTGCATGCTTGGACGTGACTCCAGACGTCTTTCCTTACTGTCGGCCACCAAGCTACTTCCAGAATCTTCAAGAGCGTCTTCATTCTCCCCAGATGTCCTCCGAATGGACTGTCATGAAAGTAGGCCAGGAACTGCGGCACCAGAGACAATGGCACTACCAGCTGATAATTGAAGCCGCCATACTTAGATGGTACTCCCCGGTACCACACCCCTTGCTGAAGTTGATAGTGGATCCGGCCAGGTGTAGGTTGGTCAACAGAAGGTCCACATTCCAGACATGTTGTATCAGTTTTTTGAGCCTCAGAAAGATCTTGCAGTGTGCTGGGGAGATCTGACCAGTAGGTTTTCGGAACAACAAGGCAAATCTTCCCTTCTGGTGATTGGGGTGCCCGTGACAATGCATCCGGTACCACATTGCAGCAGCCCTTCTTGTAATGGACTCTGAATGTGAATCCCTGTAGTCTCAGCGTCCATCGTGTAAGTCGGGACGAAGTCTTAGGGCAGTTGAATGCCCAGGCAAGAGCACTGTGGTCCGTGAAGACATCAAAAGTTGTTCCCTCGAGGAAATGTCTCCACTTCTCAACTGCCCACACCACAGCCAAGCACTCTTTTTCGGCAGTGGAGTAGCGGACTTCAGCTCCTTGGAGCGCTCTGGAGGCAAAGGCAATTGGCCGTTCTTCACCTTCAAGGCGTTGCATCAGGACCGCGCCGAGGCCCAAGTCACTGGCATCACAGTGAACCTGCAAACTGATTTGTGGATGGGGCTGAGCAAGCACTGGTGGAGACTGTAAAAGGGATTTGAGGTGGTCAAAGGCCTCCTGGCAGGTAGGACTCCACTCCCAAGGAACATCCTTCTTCTTTAGTTGGTTTAGAGGAGACGAAATGTCGGCCAGCCTGGGGATGAACTTGTGGTACCAGCCGACCATGCCAAGAAACCTCTGAAGACTCTTCAGGTCTGTGGGAGGGGGGTATGCAGTTATTGCTGATATTTTTTCCGGATCTACTTCCACTCCTTTGCCTGATATTAGGTGTCCAAGGAAGGTGAGCTGATCTTGAAGCAGGTGGCATTTCTTGATGTTGAGTGTAAGGTTTGCTTGTTGTAATTTTGCAAACACCGCTTCAAGGTCAAGCAGGTGTTGTTCTTCTGTTTGTGAAAACACAATGATGTCATCAATGTACACGAAACAGATCCTTCCCCTAAGCTCACCCAGAACTGTCTCCATTAAACGCTGGAAGGTCGCCCCAGCATTGCGCAGTCCAAATGGCATGACTTTAAATTGATATAGGCCCAGATGTGTGATCATGGCAGTCTTTGGCTTGCTATCCTCATCCATGGCAACCTGCCAGTAGCCACACTGCAGGTCAAGGGAGCTGAAATATTTTGCACCTTGCAATGACTCCAGGATCTCATGTATGAGGGGCATGGGGTAGGCGTCATGCTGGGTTTTGGCGTTCAAGCCCCTGTAGTCCACACAGAATCGGGGTGTTCCGTCCTTCCTGGGTGTCAGAACAACAGGAGAGGCCCACGGAGATGTTGATGGCTCTATCACTCCAGTGCTGATCATTTTTTTGATTTGTTCCTCGATTATTTCTTGTTTTTGACTGGACACTCTGTAAGCCCGCTTCCTCACAGGCATCTCATCCATGGTGGTGATTTGATGTTTAATTACCCTGGTGGCCCCAGTAGTCTCAGTCCACACAGTTGGCCACTTCTGCAGCAGTGGTCGCACCACCTCAGGTTGGGATTCGAGGAGGGGGATGGCAGACTGATTAACTTGGGGTTCTTCATTTATGGCCATGTAAAAATTAATGGAGGAACCAGGGTGAGTCCAGCGAAGCATTTCTCTGCCTTTGGGGAGAAATTTGAATTCTCTCCCTCCGGGCATGACATACCTCCTGAGATGAGGTTTGAGTACCATTTGTGATGTGGTCATGAAGTCGAGACCTAACAACAAGGGCATACATAAGTGGCCATCAGCCATCACATGAATCTGTAGGGTGCTATGACAGTCATGCAGATTGAGGAGCAGGGTGGCTTTTCCAACTGCTTGGTTTATTTGTCCATTTGCCATGACAAACTTTGGAATGCCGCTTGGCTCCAGAACCTCGCCGCACTTCCTCACAGCCTTCCACAGCGTATGACTCATTAGTGAGTACGTGCATCCGGAGTCCAGGACTCCATCTCCTTTAGAGCCGCGCATGCTAATAGGGACCACCAGGAGGGATTGTTCGCCCATAGCAGCGGCAAGGTCGGCCCCACTTCGACTCGGCCCATGCTCCATCTTCTTGCCAGATCTTTTTGGAGGGTTGCTTTGTTGGACACGACTCCAATAGTCTTTACTATTTGTCCAATCTCGTTCAATCAGGGAGCCCACCTTGACCAGCTGTTCTACCGTTGTCACAATTCCACGTAGACTACTGGCCAACCTGGGATTGCAGGCACCGAGTATGCGGCGCACGATCTCGGCTTCCTCCATGTCATGTCTCCACTTCAGGCAGAGGGCACGATAATCATATGCGAAATCTCGCAAGCACTGATTAGGAGTTTGAAGAATGGAGTGGAGCTGCATCTCAATCTCGGATTGGTAGTCAGTTGGCAAAAAGGCTTCCAGGAAAGACTGCTTAAATGTAGACCAGCTGGTTATGGTACTGCGGGCTGCCGACCACCAACTCCTGGCAGGACCTTTTAAGACAGCATTGAGTGTTCCCACCAGCTCAGCATCGCTCAGAGGGCGGAGTGCTAAAAAGTTTTCACACTGTTCGATGAAATCGGTGACATCGGCCGAGCCTCTGGACTCTCCAAACTGAGGAAACTCCATCCTGATGGGTGGTCTGACTGTGGCAGCAGGTGTAATGGCGGTGACAGCAGGTGGTCTGGCAGTGACAGCAGGTGCAGTGGTGGTGACAGCAGGTGCAATGGTGACAGCAGGTGGTCTGGCTGTGACAGCAGGTGCAATGGTGACAGCAGGTGGTCTGGCGGTGACAGCAGGTGTAATAGGGAAGGTGATGTCTCGGACAGGCGGGTGGTGGTGGACTGGTATGGCGGCTGCAGGAGTGGAGAAGCTAGCTGGTCGCCAAAACCTTCGGGTTTTAACAAGGGTATTTTTCAATTCCTCTCCCCACCTTTCATCTCTTCGACGCAGACATGCTGCGACAGCTTGGTCGAAGTTCTGCACCTTCGTGTCCACATACGCTTTCATCTCTGCCGCCATGGCCTCCATCGCTGCCCTAAGTCCATCCTCCCGGTTAAGGGTGCTGTCGACCGCTTCTGAGAGTCGGTTCTCCAGAATGTCCACTCGTTGTTGCAGCGTTAGAAGTTGCTCCAGGACAGCTTCTGGTTCCACCCCATCCTCTTCCTCTGCTGCCGCCTCCTGTCTGGACTGTTCTAAATACATAGAGTCCAGCAAGTTAGTCAGCTCAGCAACACCATTTGGATTGGGCCTACTGGTGACATGGCGGAAAGGGTCAAGGGGCGGAGTTGAGTCCTGGGCTGCATCAGCAAAGTCCTGTCTGTCATCTTCCTCCATTAGGGAGTGGCTGCTGGTTGACATTGCTCCAATTAAACTAATTATGTGTAAGTATTTATTAATTGTCGTATATGTAAGTGTCTATGTGTGTAAATGTATAAAAATAGTATGTCTTTATGCACCAGAAAATGGATGTATATTTGTATCAAAATGTAGAAAAAATGGTGACACAATAGGAGTGTGTGTCACACTGATGACTATTTAAGGGTAAAAATGAACCCAATATGAATTTATATTTTAACAAGACAAATAATGTTTATATACTACTTATTCCCCTTAAAGTGCTTTGCAAAAAACAACGAAAATATGAGCCGCTGATATCAATGATACACTAAGCCCCGCTCCCCCGTACGGGCCACCACTCTGTAACAAACGCACCCAAGTTCCCCGGGTGTCTTTGCCACTACGCAATTAAGGAGTCACGGGTGGGACCTGATATTCAGCTGGGAATGATTAATATATTAAATAAACACAAGACATGTATAACTATTAGCCACAAAACGATCAGGCTTATATTTAATATGCCACAAATTAATCCCGCATAGCAAACAACTCCCCCCTCCCGTCCATATAACCCGCCAATATAAATCAAACACCTACACAACACACTAAATCCCACAGCCCAAAGTTCATACAACACATATATTTCCCCAAAGTCCCAAAAGTTACGTACGTGACATGCACGTAGCGTGACATGCACGTACGGGCAAGCGATGAATGTTTGAAAGCCGCAGCAGTGTACTCACGGTACCGAGACTGCGCATCCAACTCAAAGTCCTCCTGGAAAGAGTCCCTGTTCTCCCGGTTCTCCACAGGCCAATGGAAAGCACACCAAAAAAGTCAAAAGGCAGATTATTCCAAGAAGTGGCTCCGTGGCAAAAAACACTGCGTCTGACAGGTGCTCCAGGTGGTTAGTGACGTCACTTTCCGCTTCCGCCCGGTCTGATAGAACCGGATGCCTTTTATATCCCCACATATTATTTACGTACATATTTAATATTAACAAGATTATTAAATACGCCTGTAACAGTTTATAATAAGTAAATGGATGACAATACGTATATATATATATTTATTTTCCCAGCTGAGCACAAGTTAACTGTGACTGGCAATTTATTATATATATATATATATATATATATCGATGGACCCCTATGGCCATTACAAACTGGTACTACGGTGTGCAAAGACTATAAAATGGGACCCATTACCTCCCTGCTTGGCACTCAGCATCAAGGGTTTGATTTGGGGGTTAAATCACCAAAAATGATTCCCGAGCGCGGCACCGCTGCTGCCCACTGCTTCCCTCAACTCCCAGGGGGTGATCAAGGGGATGGGTCAAATGCAGAGGACAAATTTCACCACACCTAGTGTGTGTGACAATCATTGGTACTTTAACTTTAACTTTAACTATATGTGGTACTACAGTGTGTATATATGGTACTACAGTGTGTATAAATGGTACTAGTGTGTATGTATGGTACTACAGTGTGTGTATGTATGGTACTACAGTGTGTGTATGGTACTAGAGTATGTATGTATAGTACTACAGTGTGTGTATATATAGTACTACAGTGTGTATATTAGGGGTGTAACGGCACACAAAAATTTAGGTTCGGTACGTACCTCGGTTTAGAGGTCACGGTTTGGTTCATTTTCGGTACAGTAAGAAAACAACAAAATGTAAATTTTTTGGTTATTTATTTACTAAATTTGTAAACAATGGCTTTATCCTTTTAACATTGGGAACACTATAATAATTCTGCCCACGTTAATAAACATTAAACTGCCTCAAGTTGTTGCTCAGATTAAATAAAATGACAAAACTTTTCTTCTACATCTAAAAGTGCAACATCAAACAGTTTCAAGTCAACTCATCATGCTTAATTTTTTACAGCATTTGGGAAGCCTGTAGTTGATTTTTATTATGTAAAAGTTATATTTTTATCAACATGTGATAGCAGGGACCCTGCCATTCAAAACTAGGCTGCTGCATTTCTAATGATTAATGTAACTATAGCTGAAAAAATTGTATAATAGCAATAGGAGAGACTATTCATCCCTGAACACCATGGAGTTCATGTAGGCTTAATGATGCAGTGACATTATACGTAATGTCAACTGTCAGAGACAGAAACTCTTAATTTAACATAATGTCCTTTTTTGCTGCTTCAATCAACACAGAAAAAGATAAAGTGAAATAACGGACAGACAGGGCTTTGCTGTCCGTAACACACACACACACACACACACACACACACACACACACACACACACACACACACACACACACACACACACACACACACACACACACACACACACACACACACACACACACACACACACACACACACACACACACACACACACACACACAAACACAAACACAAACACAAACACAAACAAAATGAGCTAACGTTACACTAAAAGCGAATTAGCCTTCACCTCAAGCCAGGACTACAAGCGAGCTGAACTGCCTTTTATATTTCTAGAAGGTCAACGGGCTCATAGTGATGTTACTAGTAGTTGACTGGGAGGTGTTTATTATCATTTGGGGAGAGTCCGCAGGCTGATGCTTACCTGCTAAACGCTAAGCACTGACTACATGCGCTCTGAATACGCACTGCTGATTGGCTGTTACCGCTCTGAATACACACTGCTGATTGGCTGTTACTGCTCTGTTTGTAACCAATCAGATGGTTGTGTGGTGGGACAATGCTGGGTGCTGTGTAGAGGACTGACAGAGACAGAGGCAGAAGGAAGCGGAGGCGGCTACTTAATATGTTCGTGTTGAAACTCGTTCGGTACACCTCCGAACCGAACCGAAACCCCCGTGCCGAAAGGGTTCAATACAAATACACGTACCGTTACACCCCTAGTGTATATATATAGTACTACAGTGTGTATATATATGGTACTACAGTGTGTATGTATGGTACTACAGTGTGTATATACGGTACTACAATGTGTGTGTATGTATGGTACTAGTGTGTATGTATGGTACTAGTGTGTATACCTGGTACTACAGTGTGTATATATGGTACTAGTGTGTATGTATGGTACTACAGTGTGTATGTATAGTACTACTGTATGAATAAATGGTACTACAGTGTGTATATTAATGGTACTAGTGTGTATAAATTGTACAACAGTGTGTATATATGGTACTACAGTGTGTATGTATGGTACTACAGTGTGTATATACTGTATATATGGTACTACAGTGTGTATATATACAGTATATGGGACTAGTGTGTATAAATGGTACTACAGTGTGTATGTATGGTACTACAGTGTGTAATATATATATATATATATATATATATATATATATATATATATATATATATATATATATATATATATATATATATATATATATATATATATATATATAGTACTACAGTGTGTATATATGGTACTACAGTGTGTATAAAGGGTACTACAGTGTATGTACAGTATGGTACTACCATAGACATCTTATAAGTAGACGCAGCATCGACCGCTACTGCCTACTGGCGCTGACGAGACGCGGGGCCGCCATCTTGGAGTGGTGATTTGCTCCACTCAGTGCAATTCATTTGGCAGGAGCAATGACCTGTCAGCGCATTTAATTCATCTTACCTCATTGAATACCACTGATTTTCATGCGTTTTTTGTCATACGCGTAGCTATGATAAAGGACATGTATTGGCGTGTTTTATTATTCATAGTTTGCTTAACAGTAATAGAATATTCTTATATGCTATAAGTGACCAGACGTCCGAGCTCAAAACTGGGAATATAATCCCAGAGAAGGGGGAAAAAAACGGTCAGCTATTTTTAAATTCAAGAAACAATATGATTAGGTTATATATACATGCGTGTATCCTTCATAAAAATTGGGTTGGAAAGCTAGACTAAATTTAGACTTGTATAATACTGTATAGCCACTGTCCATCTGATTGTCTTGTTAGCTAACATATATTACCCCCCCCCCCCCCCTACACAATCTGGACTGTGGTCCTAACTTTTACCCCTGTTGGCTTTTACAATCTTTATCTTCATCATTTATTTCAACTTTATGTTATTCAAGTATGACATTTTAAAATTTAATTAATTTCATTGACAAGCAATTCTATTATGGTCATACTCTTGTTTGCTAGCGGCTACGATTTCCGTACTATTGAAGATCTTTGCTCCTTCTCAGCTCTGTGGTAATATTCTTTTCACAAAATACAACCAATAGTATGTTAATGTTAAATCTTACTTCTGAAAAGTAATCCCCGATTCCTATTTTCAACAGTCTGCTCATTTGAGCGGGAAAACACTGAACATCTTCGTTTTCTACCTGTCCACTCTCAGTTGAGGCTGCTCGCCGTCTCCTCATCACCACTTCAAGATGGCGGCCGAATTTCTCACGTCACAGCGGCCAATGCTGCGTCTACTTATAAGATGTCTATGGGTACTACAGTGTGTATGTATAGTACTACAATGTGTATATATATGGTACTACAGTGTGTGTATATATATATATATGGTACTAGTGTGTATAAATGGTACTACAGTGTGTATGTATGGTACTACAGTGTGTATAAATCATACTACAGTGTGTATAAATCATACTACAGTGTGTATATATATATATATATGGTACTAGTGTGTATAAATGGTACTACAGTGTGTATAAATGGTACTACAGTGTGTAGTTACGGTCATGGTTACCCAAACAGATTACCAACTGTTAAATCATCACGCAAGATGTCAGTTCAAGTAGTGTGGGATTAGGGATGTAACGGTAAACAATAGAAATGGAAACCGCTGTAATATTCCAGACAGTTAGTAATACCCCTTACATTTTTAATTACTGAAAATATGTCATTTACGAATGCATTTTAGGCAACACTGCTTACTTCCTGGAAACTGAGTCGCAGAAGTGCGGGTGCATGAGAACGAGCGCCTTTTGGCTTTATAAAACATGGCGGCAACTACACGTACCTTGCTCCGAAGATTTCCCCTTTGAGTAAACGTAGCTAATCGCTTCGTTTTATTTCATTTCACTCGCTTCCACTTCTGTGGTGTTTCGATGCAGGTTGGGGGCGGGGGCGGAAGCTAAGTGACACGAGAGTATACACCAGCGCACTGCTGTTATTAGATGGTAGGGATGAGCGATATACCGGTACTATAGTTAATACTAGAGATGTCCGATAATTGCTTTTTTGCCGATATCTGATATTCCGATATTGTCCAACTCTTAATTGCCGATACCGATATCAACCAATACCAATATATACAGTTGTGAAATTAACACATTATTATGCCTAATTTTGTTGTGATGCCCCGCTGGATGCATTAAACAATGTAACAAGGTTTTCCAAAATAAGAGAACAACTTCAACTCAAGTTATGGAAAAAAGTGCCAACATGGCACTGCCATATTTATTATTGAAGTCACAAAGTGCATTATTTTTTTTAACATGCCTCAAAACAGCAGCTTGGAATTTGGGACATGCTCTCCCTGAGAGAGCATGAGGAGGTTGAGGTGGGCGGGGTTGAGGTGGGGGGCGGGGTTTGGTGGTAGCGGGGGGTGTATATTGTAGCATCCCGGAAGAGTTAGTGCTGCAAGGGGTTCTGGGTATTTGTTCTGTTGTGTTTATGTTGTGTTACGGTGCGGATGTTCTCCCGAAATGAGTTTGTCATTCTTGTTTGGTGTGAGTTCACAGTGTGGTGCATATTTGTAACAGTGTTAAAGTTGTTTATACGGCTACCCTCAGTGTGACCCGTATGGCTGTTGATCAAGTATGCCTTGCATTCACTTGTGAGTGTGAAAAGCCGTAGATATTATGTGAATGGGCCGGCACACCAATGCAGTGCCTTCAAGGTTTATTGGCGATCTGTACTTTTTCCTACGTCCGTGTACACAGCGGCGTTTTAAAAAGTCATGAATTTTATTTTTTGAAACCGATACCGATAATTTCCGATATTACATTTTAAAGCATTTATCGGCCGATAATATCAGCAGTCCGATATTATCGGACATCCCTAGTTAATACCGGTATATTTTAAAAAGGAGGTACAAATTTGAGACAATACCGCCATGGAGGTATTTTTTGATGTGCCTTTGTTACGGCCGTTTGATCTTCTCTGCGCCGAACTTGTGAAGCACAGGACATTTCTATTTGGCTCATCCAATGGTGTTTACGGAGGCTTCTCTGATGACGCACTGTGACGCGCATCAAACTTTTTTTGAAAAATATGGCGGCACGGTGCAGACTTCTCGACTCCGGTGTTATGCAATGCTTTGGATAGCGACTGCTTTTGGCGATTGGTGAGTGAATACAGCTTTATTTACACATGCTAGGGCTGTACGGCGGGAGCCATTCAGTCACATTTGCGACTAAAAATAGGTTGTGCTAGTACTGGGGAAAAAAGCATCACACGTGCGAATGCAGACTTTATCCTTTAATTATCGTATTGCTCCTGAAATAAATCCATCCAAATTTGATCAAACTAGAGTAAAATGTTTGAAATAAACTTAAACCATGACGGTTAGCAAAATGGACAACTGATTGACGTGGAGGTGTCACTGATCACCGCAGCGCCATGCACAGAAGAGAGCGGGGCAGTATCTGTAGCAGGGCTGTGTGTGAGCTCCAAGTCTTGCAACATGCAAGAAAGCAAGGTCTTGGTTGGAGAAACTGGTCAGGAAAAGATACGATTTTTTCCACCACCTTAACACTTGACAAAAACTGCCCTACGCACTAGTAACTACGAGGGTCGGGGGTAACATTGGTCAACAAATCAGTGATTGAAGTGACAAACTTGCCATCCAAATAATACTGCGTTTGTTGACGAGAATATACAGCCATGGAAGCACATTCAATCTATTAAGCAGACGTAACACAAACTAGTGAAAGATTCAAATGAGCTGCTGTCAAGAGTTAACAAACTGCTGCTGCTAGCCTGCAAAGCTAACAAAACAGCTCAAGCTATGCCTTAGACTCACACCGAGCATTGGACTGGTTAACGTCACACATCACTAGGCAACAGGCACCGCCTTTTAAAAGGCACACACTCACAGAAACTTAACTGCATTATATCAGGTATTTGAAGTTTTTTTTCTTATAAGTAACAAATGAATTACTTTACATAGAAATTAATTACATTTATTAAATAGTAATTTAGTTAGTAATTCAATGACTTTTTTGTAATGTAACAAGTAACTATAAACAATGACTTTTTAAAAGTAATTTTCAGAAGGCAGCCTGTCACACAGCATCATGAAGCATTTGGCAGATTGGTGTTCGTAGCTAACATCTTTGTGTGTACGTCCTATAATAATGTTTACCTATAAAAACACCATTGTTAATTTAATGTTGTCGCTGACCTTTAAACATGTCGTCTTAAACCAGGGCACTTTATTTCACATTTTGTTCTTTTGTGTTTTTGTTAGCTGAAGAATTGAGCATAGGTAAATGTTTTTAAAGAAAATTGGAGATTATATTTGACTCTTCTCATATTATTTCCAAGGCTTTTTCTTCTTTCTTATCTCAAAACACCTCTTCAGTTGGGATCCTATTATACAAAAACCTGCTTTTCTTACTTGTTGGTTCCCGATTAGTGATCTAATAGTTAAGACTGTCAAAATAGCCGTTAGTTGTAGCCCTGAACTCAGCAAGTCGCTTTCATTTCATTCATTGTCTTTTTTTGGTAATGCATCCTAGGTTTTAACGCATTACGTCCCGAGACAACAGTAAACCTATGAACCTGTTTGCCTATTCTTTGGCTTTAAACAACAACAACGCCACTTCCAAATGTTTCTGTTAAACACAAATCTATATTAGTCGCTGTTGTGAAATACCTCTTTTAAGCTGCTGGAGGGTCTGGCAGACAGCAGGTGTGCTATGGTGTCTCAGAATCCATGAAAGCGAGTCGATGACGAGTATAGCTGGTCTGAGTTGTGATGACTGCTTGACACGACACGTTACTTCCTCCGAACAGAAGCGATCGACCGTAAAAGCGGTGCCGCCCCCGGTCCAGCCAAGGGGGTCGCTGTGACCATCATGAAAGTGGACCCTAAAACGGCAGACAAGAAGTAGAAATTATCATCAGTTATTCTTCAGGATAATGTTAAATGTGTAGAACATACAACTAAAAAAGTGTATATCAATCAATATATTTATTTTATGAGACAAAGTTTGTCTATGACGAGAAAATTTTTACAGGAATAGAGTAATAATAATAATTAGGGATGGGAAGATTAACCATTTTGCATTGAACAGCTGACATGCAAGATTCGACCAAGATCCGGACCATAAGGGCACACCGGATTATAAGGCGCACTGCCGATGAATGGTTTATTTTTATTTTTTTATAAATGTAAAACACTTCCTGGTGGTCTACATAACATGTAATGGTGGTTCTTTGGTCAAAATTTTGCAAAGATTATGTTTTACAGATCATCTTCAAGCCACATTCTGACAGTCGCTTCCAAATGCGCCGTTTTGTGGGCGGTCTTATTTACGTGGGTCACATTCGGCAGCGTCTTCTCCCCGTCATCTTTGTTGTAGCGGTGTAGTGTGCAAGGACAGGAGTGGAAGAAGTGTCAAAAGATGGAGCTAACTGTTTTAATGACATTCAGACTTTACTTAAATCAATAACGGAGCAGCATCTCCTCATCCGGAAACAACAACACCGGAAATGTGTCCCGTGAAAAACCGTCCAACCGGAACTCTCTAATACCGTAACTAAAGTTCTTTGGGTGAATAATGTAAACTCACTACGCAGGTATGTTTTAGGGCTTTCATGGCAAGTTTACTGTCAGATATAAGTAAGAACTTTATACTACTTTATATTACAAATGGCAACAGCGGAGGATGAATGTCCCATAACAAGAAGAGAGAAAAAGAAGAAGCTTATCGACTACGGCGTCGGCACGGACTGCAATTTTTCAGGATTTATGCAGATCCCAAATACAGATCAGCAGGTACCAGAAGGTAAGAAAAGTTGCTTTTGCATAATATTGCGAAACAAAACGCCAGATAATATGTTTTAACTTATACACAGAATTATATTATATACAGAATTATTCCGTACATTAGGCGCACCCGGGTTATAAGGCGCACGGTCGAGTTTTGAAGAAAAAAAATATTTGTGCGCCTTATAGTCCGGAAAATAAGGTATATTAACCAAAAATACAAATACACAACTAACCTTATAACTAATTCAAAACGATGACATGTAATCAACGTTGACAAGGCAGATTTGAATTGTGATGCATCATGAACAAGATGTGAATCGTATCTAATCAAAGTGCCAATTGATGAAGTGGTATCTTTAATATGTATCTGAACGTTGCTTTAGAGTTGCAACTAACAAATATTTTGAGAGTCGACAAGTCATCGACTTAATTCATCAGCGAATCGGATTACAAAGCGTACACATATTTAGTGGCTCTAATTTAGCTCTCAACTTTTAAATTCAGCTTGAGATATCTTTAGGCATGTGCTTACTAACAACCATGAAGACTAATTCATAAATATTTATTTATACTGTAACTATGCTGTTTACATTTTTTTTTATAATTATTGAACTTTTTTCCATTTAAAAATGTAAGGACAGGAAACGTGCTAAAAATAAATAATCTATGATTTCTTCATGTTAAAAAAAATAATAGCAGCAATACAAACAACAACCAAACACCAAAACTAACTTTCTAACAAGCATTGTGTGATGAAGCTGCATATTATTGATTAACTCTTGGCATTTTTAGGATTCTAATCGACTCAATGTATAGAAATTGTATCACTGATTAATTCTTAACATTTTAGCTATCTAATAGATTGTATGTTTAACCTTTTATGACATCAGCGCCTAATGTGTGTGTGAGATTGACGTTGGTTATTGTGCCTTTCTTCATTGCACTGCAAATTGACGCTGTTTACACCTCAACTTCATGACAAACAATTACTTGAATTTATTTATACAAAGTTTAGTTGGCAGACTTTGGCTAAAATTAGTTATTTTTCACACACTTCTTTCACTAGCTTGCAAGATAACAAGCTAACTATTTTACCGAGTTGAGATCACGTCCTCCTGAGGTCCGACGTTACCCCACTTTAAATTCTCCCGAATCACAGATGTAGTGTCATAAAAACAAGACCTGCTTTGCAAAATGTGCAAGGCATTCAAGTCTTTAACAAGAATAGGAGGAACTGTTCTCACACTTCACATGTTTTCAACTGCAATTGGGTTGAGAGTGGCGGCACTGATTTGCGTCTCTCTGGAAAAACACAAGTGATGATGTCTCGACTATTGTCGACAGATGAATTTGTTGGCGGCAAATGTTATTGTCCATATTTGTCATCGATGAATCGTTGCGCCCCAATGTTGCTTGTGTATCAAGATGTACAGTGGTACCTCAATTAACCTCAACCTACAAGTACATCTCTCTGCCTTTTGCTATGCTTTAAGATGCGAGCATTAATTTGAGTCACGAAAATGTTGCGTGATCCCTACTGTTTACTACTGCAGTATCTTGTAACAAACATTTCCACCATTTTTGATTGAGGTAATATATGCTGACAACTGTCATTTTGTTCATATCTATAATTGTGTTTACTAGAGGTGTAACAGTACAGGTAACCCACGCTACAGTCCGTACCTGGTTTTAGGACCATGGTTTTGCTTCTCAAAGTTATTTTATTTGTCATCAAAAAGTGCATTCTGGAGTAAACAAAGTATCAGTGGTGTACTGAATACTATAAGACTTTTGTTTCATTTACCAAACAACACTTTCAAATGGTACATTTTTATTTGTATTCTTTAATGACTTGTACACGTCAGTGCTTCTGGTATCGATGTATATCAGCTAGAATGTTGTGTTGCGGTGAAAGTCAAGTAAAAATTATATGGCTGGTGGCAATCATTGGTGTCCATATTCCATACAGTATTAGCAAAACAAAACCAAACAAACCCGACAAAACAAGGCGGCCGGGACAGGGATGAAAGTTTCGTCAGCATGGGGGCGTGGTAAGGAGGGCTTCATTTGCCTCCTACAACTCCGCCTCTCAAAATTAACCCTTTTTTGGAGGCAGCCAAAAAAAAGAATTTCAGCATTCAGACAAGTTAGATTGTGGCTAAATTCTTCAAATTTGTCATAATCAGAGGCAACTTTTGGCATACAGAAAAACTGCAAAAATTAGTAAAAATTTAACTATTTAAAAAGAAGAAGTTAGAGCTAAATAAAACATTCAGAAATCTGAAAGTATTACGGTTGGACAGACAGTACCTGTGGGATAGTAATGCATATTATTTTTCAATAATTATGTAATTTATAGAAAATGGTTTTATCCTTACATAAGCATGTGAAATGTAATCATTATTCAACTTACTGTGTTATCATAATAAATCTATCCAGGCTGAATTGAAAAAATCTCTCAGCTTGTAGGACATTCATGTCATTTATTTTTAATTATTTCAATAATGTTCAAGTTATGACATCAGATTAACTGACAGATACATAAATAAAAAGTTAAAACATATAGTACCATAGGTTACCAACATAGATGTCTTCAAAACTATGATTTTTTTAAATTAAAATAATGTTGCAATATTTTAACATGCCACTCTATGGAAATAACATTATTGTTGGAATATCAAAATGTAAAAAAAAAAAAAAAAAAAAATGTACCTATGATTTTATAATAGTATTATGTTAGTTACAAAATAAGGGAGAGGAAATTATGCATTCACTACATTAATTCAGTTTTAGCGCATATTTTCCTACTTACCAGCAAGAACACTGAGGAGACGTTTCAGTGATGAAAGCGGCAACTCCTTTCTTACATCGCAACATTACTGCAGCATAAAGTGCAGTTTGCGTCATTTTCCCCTTTTCTTGAGCGGCTATTTATTCATGGATAGGCTTTGGAATATTCTTCACGGAATACCTCTAATTTTCTTTTTGGTTTAAGACTCGTTTGCAATTTTTCTCCAGCTGATTCCAAGACTGTCCATCCGGTTGAGAACCATGGCAATTTGGTGTTTAGCGTTTGGCGGTGGAGCTATAAATAGCCTCTCGCGCAGCATACGGATTCGCTCGACAGGAAGTTATCAGAGTAGTGCTGATTGTAATTGCTTCTTTCGCGATTTCACCAATAAACATTTTTTAAAGGATTTTTAAGTTAATAATTTTTAATGGAAAACCGTAGTTTTTACCACAGCAACCGCGAACCGGAATGGATTATCAAAAACCGCACTCATTACGGGAAAACCGTAGTTGTTGGCAGGTATGAGACAGCAATGTGTACATGCAAGTGAGGTATGATCTTTGTAACTGGGATACACATTAAGGAGTGTTTTAGTTGCTGGCGATCAGTGGAATTTTTTTAGCATTTCACGGCACCAGCTTCTTTTGTAGCTGGTGATTAACGAAGCTACCTGCCTGAAAAACGAGCAGTATCACAAGTCCGCAAGATTATCGAATTGCAGTTATCAATATTGTTTTTATAAAAATGTTGATTTCAAACGGTAATATACCGGTAACCATTACATCCCTAGTTTGTGCGCTCTTTTTAAGTCTAAACTACACAAAGTTGATACTAATTGACCAGTATGTTCTCTTTATTTCTAAATGCAAATCGATAGAGCACCAAATCGTTAAGCAGAATAGAAAATGGAATCGGAAAAATCTTAACTACCGATATATTCCCAGCCTGAGAGAATAATGTCAATGTTACAGTGAATTATATAATTTTAGAAAAATACAATCCTAATATTTTTTAAAAATATATATGCAAGTACAGTCATACTATTATTATATAAAAATCTTGACTTCACAGAAATAAAACAATTTGGTAATAAGGAAATACCTTTCAAAGGGTAAACCTTTCAAGCCTTCTTTCATTTCATCTTCACTACTCTCAAAGCTGAGGACATGGACTACTTCATCCCTAAAAAAATAAAAAAAAGCATTCAATTACATACATACCAACTGTATACATACATGAATAAATATAGACTGTCAATAAGTTGTATTCATAAGGCGTCACGTCCGGCTCATTGAATATGCGAGGCCCGAAGGGGTGGTCAAAGCGTTCTGGGTGGCATTTTGCCTTTCTCGAAGAAAATGCCCTATATCTGTTGGAACCGTTCAAATCGCAAAAAGAATAATAAAAGTTTCTTCAGAGTTCCTCAAAAAGTAATCAAGAAGGGCAAAAGAGTGCAAGATTTTATTTACAAAGTAAAGACGGGGAAACACATGAGTTTGCAGTGACTTCTTCGTTAAAGGTTTGTTTGATATACTTTTAACGTTTAGTATTTCTCATTTAGGTATTGTTGTGATATTTTTGTATTTCATATTGTTACAGAGTTCCTAAAACACATTTTTGCTACGAGTGTTTTGTAAACCACAAACTCCGCGAGTCTCAATAAAAGAAAGCAATTGTGAGCAAAAACCTAAAGGAGTTAAGGTTTTACCAAAGCCAGCAATCATTAAGGAAACTTTTAGCACATACACAACTTTAAGATCTATAGTTACATTTTGATAAAAACAGGGAAAATCATGCGTACTCATAACGACGCATGCAACAACAACAACAAGGCTCATGGCCGAAACTTAGTTACAGTGAACTGTGGTCACTTCTCCGCCTTAGCTTTACGAGTGGTTAACATAAAGGGAAAATGGAAAACAGTGAACCAAGGTTATCGAGTGCTACTCGCAGTTTATTTACACTCGGCATCGCAAGTTGAATCATAAAAGTAAAACCTTACCTGAGCAAAAATTATGCATGATTCATCCGGGAGAATCTTGATACCGATTTCCAAGTTTTCATCTATTTTGCTGTGTTGAATGACATCTGTAGCACCAGATAGTTCGACACGTCTGGGAACGCGTTCGACAGATAATCCTTGATATCAGTCGACAAATCTTTTTTTGGATATACATACAGGGATCGATTCTATTGGATAGTTAGATTTTTTTGCTCCTATCTGCTTTTAGCGGTAAGATCTCAGCCCTTTGTGTACTCAAGATAGTTTGCACACGGTTTGCTGCATGGTAGCCATATTGGTTTGGTTGAATCTTTGTTCACCGCAAGTAAACGGGTCAGAAAAAGTCATGTGACTGAATAAAACCTATATAAAAGCCTCAGGCGGCATGACTACTTTGGATTAAGGAGTGTAAATGTGACTATGTGGGTGTTATTAAATGTATAGATGGCTCTTGTAAGGTTAAAAACCAAGTTAGGAAGGCTGTAAAGAGGTTTTAATGTTCTAGCTATGAAAATATTGATCATTTCTATTTGGCGCAAATTTATTTACCTCGATCAGGCCCAGGACTAATAAACAGTGATGAACGAATTACTTTACTTATTTCACTTAATGAGACGCAAACATGTTTTCTATTTAGACCAGGGGTGTCAAACGTACGGCCCGAGGGCCGGTAAAGGCCCGCGAACAGGTTTTAACCGGCCAGTATAAAAATGTACCTGAAATTTTTGAATGAAAGAAACAGCTGTTCTAAATGTGTCCACTGGATGTCGCAATAGCAATTATTTGTATCTTTGTAGAGGATGCTACATATGTACAAAATAAACTATGTGATGTTTTAGTACATCAGTCGAGGAAAATGATCAAACTACATAAATAACATCCTGTAATTTGAATTTGATATCATTTTGTTATCTTAATAAGATTGAAAATTAACACTAATGAGCTGACTGATGAACATACTGTATTCAGAAAATATAAATAACGACAAATAAAGTATATATACTAATAACCGCAACAGGTAATTGTAAAAAAACAAAAAAACAACATTATTTGTACAGTTTCAGAATGTGCTTGTTCTATTTTTAAACAAAGAAAACAAAAACAATCTGCAGTTTTCTTTATTTTTAAGTTATCGTGCCGTGATTTTACCAGTCCGGCCCACTTGGGAGTGGATTTTTCTCCATGTGGCCCCCGATCTTAAAATGAGTTGGACACCCTGGCCCTGATATAGACAGTGTGTCGTATTGACAGATTATTTCTTTGTCAGCGGGCACATTTACAAAAATGTGTGAGGAATCAAGTGTCGCCCACCCACACAAATGCAGTACATAGAACGACAGTACACACAAACCTGATCGCAGCCTTGATGAAGCTCCATAGAAGCCGCCGTCCTGAACAACTGCAGGAATCTTTTAAGTACAACGTTGTGTTATTTGCCTTTCTTGTAGTTTGATGAAACAACAACAGTTTAAATTGCATTTCCATTACCTTGTATTAAAAGCAACCATCCGGCGTCTGTTCCATGTATTAATTCATGCAACATGGTGCTAGCTACTTAAATTAAACTAGCAATTAACATACGATTATTCTTTCCTTTAACTTCCTAAACACGACGAACTGCGTGAGATTGTTCAATACTTATCTTTCTCTCACTTGAGGCATGTCATTAATCATCCCAAATAAATGTAGTTTCTCGCCCAAAAGCAACATCCAGCATTTAGCTTTATGGCGAGGCGAAGCTCTGGTTGTCAATGCCGAGTCCATTCCCCAGCGTTTGAACTTCAAGGGAAATGTAGTCCTTTAGTGTAGAGTCCTTGTTTTCTCACTTATCGCACAACTACAATACCCACACTCCCTTGCGGTCTATAGAGGCTTCTGCCGCGCGCAGACTACTTGGGAGTGTGTCGAATCCGTTGCGTTACATCTTTCTTGCGAACTATCAAAACACAAACAAAAATCGGATACGTTACTTATTTAAATGTTAAATAATGCTTGTAGGCTGGACCGGTGCTTTTGTTTATTTTTAACAAAACAGCATGAGCGAAGGAAAAATTACGTATCGTCAAGTGTGGCGACACTTTTAAAGGCGGTTCGCTGGATTAAGGAGGGGATTTACAGCAACTTTTCATTTTTTCTGGATTTGTTTAATGTTTTTTTTCGTAAAGAAGAGATTATTTTTTTATTTGCATCGGCTATTGCCCGGGTGCTTTCACACCGGGCTGCCGCTGTTGAGCTCCGGCTAGCTAGCGGTTAGCTAGCTGGCTTTTGGATCTAATAATCATAATAAGGCCTGCTCGTCGGAAAGGAGAAGGGGGACAATGCTCGACATAATGTCTGACCACCAAGGTATGTTTAATGACATTATTTAAAAAAAACTGCATAACGTAAGTAGATTTGTAATGTGTAGGTTTTAATACAGAGGTAGCCGATTGCTACCTAGCTTATGTAGATGCTACGTTCGGCTTGCGTATGTCACAATTCTCTATTTTCTCGGTAACTAAATCATCTAAATCCAAAATGTCACAATTGCTTCACTCTCGGCGAATGATGTCGCCTTAATCGTCAAAGCCGGCGGCTTTTCATGTCTTACATGCCTGTCGAGTAAGTGTTCAGTTGGCTTGCTAGCCGCGACGAGCTAACAAACACAAATAAGTTGCCCTTACCTGCACTTGTCAACGATCATAACACAATTACTCATGATAAATCAGCCATAAACTTGAATATTTTTTTAAATGCCTTATCTGTGTGCATTCTGTATATCGAGTGTGTGTTCACCAGCTATCTTAAGCGTGTGGCCAATAAAAGTTACCACAAAAGTCAACAAAGCAAAAGTGTGTTATTTAACAGTCCATGCGCCGTTATATAGTCGTTAAATTGTAACATTGTCGCTAATAAACCTCCCCGCTTGCGTCGCCTATATGGCAAATAATCCCCATTAAGCTGTTTAGCAGCTAATGCTAGCTAGCTTTAATTCATCGAAATGGCTGACAAATTGTGTTTCTCCCCTTTGTAGATTCGCTTCTGACGTGCAAAACTGAACCTTTGGTAAGTTTTTTTTTTACTAGTCTTTAAAAACAAAAAATCAGAAATAGTAATAACATTTTAATTCATGTTTATTTTGGTGTACAGCCCCCAGAGAGGAAGAGAAGGACGGTGGAGGACTTCAATAAATTTTGCAGCTTTGTCCTTGCCTATGCTGGCTACATCCCCAGTCCCAAAGAGGTAAAGGCATGTTCAATGTTTGTATTAAGGGTGGGAATCTTTGGGCACTTCACGATTCCAATTTGATTAGGAGTCACTTGCTCCGATTTGATTATAAATTAATTATATCCCTTTAATTATTATATTGTAATTTATTATTAATGTGGCAGCACGGTGGAACAGGGTTTAGTGCATGTGCCTCACAATACAAGGGTCCTGAGTTCAATCCCGGGCTCGGGATCTTCCTGTGTGGAGTTTGCATGTTCTCTGTGGGTTCCCTCCGGGTACTCCGGCTTCCTCCCACCTCCAAAAACATGCACCTGGGGATAGGTTGATTGGCAACACACTAAATTGGCCCGAGTGTGTGAATGTGAGTGTGAATGTTGTCTATTCGTGTTGGCCTCAGCGACTTGTCCAGGGTGTACCCCGCCTTCCGTCCGAATTTAGCTGACATAGGCTCCAGTACCCCCCGCTACCCTAAACGGGACAAGCAGTAGAAAATGGATGGATTGATGTTATTATTGTATATAATATTTCATTATTAATACGTTTCGGAGCTGCACAATTATTGGAATTGTATTCCCGATCATGATTTTTGCTGTTACGTCTGAATGAGGGTGATAATTTCCCCATTGTGGGATAAATAAATCTATCGTATCCTATCAGCGGAAATATTAACATTTAAAAAGCAGGCATTGCGACACACCAAATCAGGCACTTTTACAGCCGCGTGGCAGAAGAGCAACCAGGGCTTGCGGTAAAGCGGTAACCGCCCAAGTCAGAGGCCATTGTGTAAGCACATAGAGCTCCATTACCATGCCAATCACCTCACTAACCGATAGTAACACACTTTTCATGGGCTGCTGCAGCCTGTCGTCTTGTTTCTCTTCCATAGAGTCAGTCTGGTATTAAATGGCGACAGGTGTGAATGCCTGCACAACACACTCTGTACGTGTCCTTGCACTAAATTAGTCCAATACTTCAAATAGTTCAGCTTTAAATTAGACTCCTACAACCCATGAAAACCCCTGAATCCGATTGTGTTTAGTTTTTGAAAAGTCGGACTAACACACCTGGATTATGTGATTGATTGATTGGGGTTGTGCGGCCGCAGGGGACCCTTAGTATCGCGCATGCGCCAGTCTCAACTTGCGGGATGTAACCCAGAAGCAGATACCATTCAATGAAAACCTAGCAACATCGCAGGGCCAACACAGATAGGCAGAAAACATTCACCCTTACATTCACACCCTAGAGCCCATTTAGTGTTGCCAGTCAGCCTTGAAGCATGTATATTAAAGGCAAATAATAAAGCGTACACAAACCTCTTCACGCTGCATTTGTGCACTCCAAACTGTCAGTCGGGGCACAACCGGTCTTTTCCTTCGGATTTAAAACTCCTTCCAGCAATCCAGATCCTTTTGAATGAACTCATGATAATCCAAAATTTTGTTTCCATGATTCGCCATTCTTAAATTCCTTTGAAAAAACTTTGCCGCCGGTCTTTCTTTGATTTGTACCTGCATCCGTCTGGAAACTTTCTTGGTAGTAGTGTGTATAAAACAATCTTGCCTTCCTTCATATTTCCTCTGAACAGGCCGTTCTGAATTTTGCCCTGGTGTGACGTCAGCAGATTATCCATACATAGCATATTTTTACCCAAAAGGCTTTGCGTGGGTCCGCCATAGTAGTTTAACACTGTTGTCAAAAAGATCCTTCTTTTCTCTATCCTCTGCTGTCGCTTATTCTAATACAGAGTAGTTTATATACTTAATCTGGCAGTAGACTCACTATGTAAACGCTAAAAACTACAACAAAGATGACTGGTAGAAGACGCAGTCAAAGTGGAGGCACGTAAATAACTGAGAAGGCTGTCAGAAAGCAGCTTGGAAATGGTCTAAAACACGGTCTATGCAAAATTTTGACTATAGAACTACCTTTACATGTTATGTAGACCACAAAGAAGTGTTAAATGTAAAAAAAAATCATAATATGACATAATGCATAAAATGTAAGGTATATGCCGTATTTTCCGGACCATAGGGCGCACCAGATTATAAAGCGCACTGCCGATGAATGGTCTATTTTCGGTCTTTTTTCATATATAAAGCGCACCGGATTATATAGGGTGCATTAAAGGAGTTATATATATATATATATATATATATATATATATATATATATATATATATATATATTATTTTTTTTTTCCTTTTGGTCTACATAACATGTAATGGTGGTTCTTTGGTCAAAATGTTGCATAGATAATCTATCAATCAATCAATGTTTATCTATATAGCCCTAAATCCTTATGTTTTACAGATGTGAAGTGAAGTGGATTATATTTATATAGCGCTTTTCTCTAGTGACTCAAAGCGCTTTTACATAGTGAAACCCAATATCTAAGTTACATTTAAACCAGTGTGGGTGGCACTGGGAGCAGGTGGGTAAAGTGTCTTGCCCAAGGACACAACGGCAGTGACTAGGATGGCGGAAGCGGGGATCGAACCTGGAACCCTCAAGTTGCTGGCACGGCCGCTCTACCAACCGAGCTATACCGCCCCATCATCATCTTCAAGCCGCTTTCTAACAGTCACGTCAGGATGCGCCGTTTTGTGGGCGGTGTTATTTCCGTGGCTCACCTTAGGCAGCGTCTTCTCCCCATCATCTTTGTTGTAGCGGTGTAGCGTGCAAGGACGGGAGCGGAAGAAGTGTCAAAAGATGGAGCTAACTGTTTTAATGACATTCAGACTTTACTTAAATCAATAATGGAGCAGCATCTACTCATCTGGAAACAACAACTCCAGAAATGTGTCCCATGAAAAACCGTCCGACCGGAACTCTAATAACTAAAGTTCCTCGGATTAATAATGTAAACTCACTATACCGGTATGTTTTAGCGCTTTCATGGCGAGTTTACTGACAAGTAAGTTACTGATGATAAGTAAGAACTTTACACTACTTTATATTAGAAATGGCAACAGCGGAGGATGAATGTTCCATAACAAGAAGATAGAGAAAGAGAAGAAGCTTATCAACTCCGCTGTAGGCACGGTAGGTATGATGTTTGATAAGAAATTATCGAGTTCGAGCCTGTTATCGAATCCTCTTATCGAACCGATTCCTTATCGATTCTCTTATCGAGTCCAGATAGGTGGTTGTATATGGAAAAAAACACACAATATTTGGTTTAACAAAAGCTCACTTTTATTATATAAGAAAACAATTTAATCTAATAAATAAATAAATATTGACTGTTACCCCCCTAAAAAAATAAAATAAAATAAATAAAAAATGACTGTTGTTACCCAAAGTATATTAAGTGGGATTTTTTTCAGAAAAACAAATATATACAGTAACACAAAAACAACCTGTCTCTGTGATCACTATAGGTGTATAAATGATAATATAGTGTTAAATAAAATCAGTCCCTTGGGCACAAAACTGAAAATAATACAGCTTTCCAAAAAGTGCAATTCTGCTGCTATTTGACATAACTGTTTGTTATGATGCTTTGACGTTTTTGCACTTTATTTCTTTATTGAAAGAAAATTCTATGAAGACAAAAGTTCTTTGCAAATGTGGTTACAATGCTAAAAAAATGAAAAGTTAAAGCTAAAAAAAGAAATACACTTTGAGTTAACATTATTTCCTTATATGGGGAAAGATGTTATGAGCTAGGGAATATAACAACTACACTACCCAGCATGCAACGGGAGTGACGAGCATGCGCGGTAGCCCCGAAAAGTGTTGCATATCGTCACCCAGCAGCTAAGAATGAGCACGCTGTGAAAGTAAACGTCAAGAACTCAGCCAACACGCCTCGTCTGCATTATGTATAATTAGACAGACAACACATATACAGTGTGATTTGGTTTTGTTTACAAGGACAGAAAAACGAAAGTTAAAAAAGGGAGATGTCATATATGTATGTGCTGCGGTTGCTTTAAGAACGTTGTGACAGCTGCCGTAAAGGAGGTACGTTGCTAGCCTGGTTGCTATGTTTCCGGTTGGTCGTAAAAGTGTTCGTCATGTGTTTGTACCCTGCTCAAATCGCTCAGTAAAGTTATTCATTGGATTATACCTTTTGTTTTGAACTTTATTACACCTTGGAGCGCTTTTTCCCGTCCATTTTGTTCCTGCTTTCGCTATCTGCGCCTAATGACTGAGCTACGTGACGCCATTTATTGTGATGTCCCACGGAGCATTTCTGGTCGGGACGGGATTCGTTCCCAGGGATTCGAATAAAGAACCAACTCTTTTTCTTTACTATAGTGGTCTCGATAACGGGTACCGGTTCTCAAAAAGGGATTCGAGTCCGAGGACTCGGTTCTTTTCTTATCGAACAACCGAGAAAACCGGTTTCGAGTATCATCCCTAAGGCACGGACTACAAAGGCGGACCCGCGCAATTTTTCAGGATTTACGCAGATCCCAAATACAGATCAGAAGGTAAGAAAAGTTGCTTTTGCATAATATTGCGAAAAAAAACGCCAGATAATGTCTTACCTTATACACACACCATAATAATTGAAGCACAGTACAATCCATCAAGCGGTGCGGCTTCATAGTTTACCAAAGTCGTACTAAAACATTTTGATAGATTTTTGAGCGCAGTGTTATGTTCTATTTTTCTTTGGAACATATAAAATGTTGGTGTTGTTTACTTGAGTCATATTGCCATCATAGTGCAGTCTACACGTATCTCTTACATGTTTGACTGCCATCTACTAGTCACACTCATCATTACACCATGTACCAAATGAAATTGCTTTGAGGTCGGTAAGCAAAACCAGAATTATTCCGTACATTAGTCGCACCAGGTTACAAGGCGCATTGTCAAGTTGAGGAGAAAAAAAGGATTTTAAGTGCGCCTTATAGTCCGGAAAATACGGTACTTAATCTGTCAGTAGACTCACTATGTAAGCGCTAAAGACTACAACAAAGATGACTAGTAGAAGACGCAGTCAAAGTGGAGGCACGTAAATAAGACCGCACATCCTGAGAAGGCTGTCAGAAAGCAGCTTGAAGATGGTATTGAACACTGTCTATGCAACATTTTGACCAAAGTACCACCTTTACATGTTATGTAGACCAGTGGTCCCCAACCTTTTTGTAGCTGCGGACCGGTCGACGCTTGAAAATTAATCCCACAGACCGGGGGGGGGTTTAATTTTTTTTTTGTATTTATTTTTTTTACAATCGTGTGCTTACGGACTGTATACCTGCAGACTGTATTGATCTATATTTATATATAACGTATATATTGTGTTTTTTATGTTGATTTAATAAAAAAATTAATATATTTTTTAAATTTCTTGTGTGGCCCGGTACCAATCGGTCCGGTGGTTGGGGACCACTGATGTAGACCACAAAGAAGTGTTTAAATGTAGAAAAAAATCCTAATATGACATAATGCATTAATTGTAATGTATATACCTACAAGATGGCCATAAAACTCTGGGGGATGCGTGACGCATCTCCGTATTTACCACACAAAATTAAAACAAATGCCACATTGGCTAAAAAACTGCAAATGAGTTAGTTTTTCTGTTTATTTCTCAGTTCTTCCAACAACAGTAGACCGACATTGTGTACCAGGATGCCAGATCAAACAAGGAGATGGGAAGGGAATAGCATTTGACAGCATTCCCAAAGATCCCAAAAGACGACACAAGTGGATTACAGCAATAATAGATGCTCGAAGCGAACAGACAAGTAACAACTCTGAACCCTTAAACATCAGATTCCATGAGTATGCGACTGTGTAGACAAAGAACACTTTATATCAGGTATGGGATCTCACATTCTACACCTTAATACTGTGTATTTGATCATCTGTTATTATGGTTTGTGGCGGGTTTCAGTGTATGAAAACGAGTGAGTTTGACCCATGTGTTATGACTGTGATTCTGTGGGGACACCAAGGTAAAACAAGGGAAGCTAAATACTTGTTGCTCACACAGCTATGAGCAATTCATAGCAGAAAACACGTGAAATTGTTGCTCAAATGTTACATTTCTGCAAGTTTATGCTGTATTTGTAGGAATCTTTCAAAATATTGCTTTGCTCTTGTTTCTTGTGGCTAAGGTTTGATGTGTTGAAGCTCAATGTTTTTTCACGTCCTCGCGAAATGTTTGCAGAACATTTGGTGCTACAGGTGGGGGAAATAATCGATTTTTAGATGCATTGCATTTCGGACACAAATTATTAGAGAATCGATTAGTAAACATCTATAATCGATTTAGTTCTTGTAAATAAAGTAATGCAGACTGTTCTAAAATTTGGCTGGCTACGACGAGCCACCTCACCGAGAGATCCAACCAGCTCCTTTAGGATTAGACACTTATGGTCCAGTTTTGCACACATTTCTAGTAATTTAATAAATGTGATAGAAATTAATTTAACTGTTTCTTATTTTTTTTAGTTGCAAGTGAAAAACGCTTATTCAGTGAAACGAAAATAAATGTAAAACTGCATCAATATACATAAATCAAAGATGCATCAATAATCGATTTTTAATGGAATCGTAGCTCCTGAATCGTAATGAAATCGTGATTTGCCCAAAGGCTCCCACCTCTAGCTACAGCATGCAGAATGTCTTCCTCTGAAACCGTAAAAAAAGCCCCACACCATCGACACCATATTTGTTTACAGCGAGCTCGGGACGTTTACGGCAGGTTGTTTTACAGCACAAGCAAGACAAAGTGGTGCTTGATTTTCCCACCAGATTATATGTTTGTGATACATTTCATGCAGATATTAAACTTGATCAAACGTCATAAAAATGTCCGTGACTGCAGCCAATCTGTCAACATTTCCCTGCATACTTATGGTTGTAAGGTACTGCAGAAGTAAACACAATGGCTTAACTTGAAGCTCAAGGCTCAGAGCTGAGGGCAGCGAAATCAGGCTATTGTTGAAAGAAAAAAGCTAACTCAAAATTGGTTGTGTGTCAGTGGTTTATGTTGTGAATGTGATGTGGAGCAAATGAAGCCAGTGTCCAAGGTGTATATATAACACAACCAGCAAAACAATTCATTTGGTTCATTGTTTGAAAAAGTACCACCCAAGAAATAATGCGGAAAGTGTGAAAATGCGAGTGGAGTCTGCACTGCTTGCAACTGTTTTAGGAGATGTACTAGCGTTGTGACTACTGAACCGATATTTTAATTTAACTAGCTAATCTGTAATATTATCAAAGATAATGCACATTTGCAAGTAGCAATGATAAGCGTATGTAGCGTCATAATTTGAAAATGGCAATAATTATATCAATTATGTTCCTGCGTCGCTGCACAAACGTAAAATAAGAACGTTTGTTTCACTCATTTCCATGGAGCCGAGCTAGCACTTTAGCTGTCACTTTGGCTACGTTCACAATGCAAGGTATGATGCCAATTCACATTTTTTTAGTCGTTCCTACCACCAAAAAAATAAGCGACTTCTCTGTATGTCTAATATGAGCGGAAGGTGTCCCTGTTTTTATAGAAGTAAACGTGACCCGGAGTCGTGCTGGGGTCAGTTCTGGCACGTTTTCAAGGAGTTGGTGCAATTGGAGTCAACATTTATTATTTCCTGTAGGAGATTAAGGAAGTTTGCGGGGCATTTGTCGTGACGTCTGCACTAAGAAGCGTGTGGGTGATGAGGAAGAGTGGTGGGACAATGGCTTACCACACATACTTCTTATTCAGCTCCCACTAACCACTCCCCTGCTTCTGCCACCGCTGTGTCAGGTCATAGTTCACACAGGTCCCCGAAATAGCTGTCCATGTTGCTACATGACTGTGATTTAAGACCTACAAAATCAGCATCTCCTCATCCACCCTGTCAAGGAGGTGAAATACCACCTGAAACAAGTGGACTTCAGGTCTGTCCTTGCCCATTAGGTTGTTTCAAGGTGAAAAGTACGCTCTGCAGTATTTTATTTTGGAAGAAATATCAAATTTGTTTTGTGATTGTGCATGACGTCCTGTCCTTCACAAGCTGATTTTTGCTGATTTGATCCAGCTTCCGGCAAATATAAAACTGTGTAAATGTGGCCGAAAGCTGCCGACTGGCGGAGTCGTACTGCTGCCGTGCACGGCGCGCCCACAGTTGATGGAAACTCACACATTGATTAGAATGGAAACATATCAGCTTCGCTGCTGTTAAATCGTGAAAATCCAGGGTAAGACTGGCGATAAGATAACTGGTCAGTAAAGGGAAAATATAGACAAATGATCAGATTGTCTTTACGTGTCTACTCCACTTTAGATTCTTTGTTTCTGTTGTATAGGAAAGCTCATGGTCACCAACGTCAAGCTCCGCCCACAGCTCAGGGCCGTCAGTGGATGGCGGTGGCAGCAGTGGCTCGATGAGTGCAACTTGGGCAGATGGCGGCTCCTCGGACCTTCACACCATCCACACATTTGTGCGCAAGGCCCGCGCTAACAAGGGCAAAAGCCGCATGCCCCCTGACAGCACCTTGCTGGACAAAATGCGCCTCAAAGACACGCTATACGACGGCGCTAGCCACGCCAAAGCCGAGCGCAGGAAGGACAAAAAACCCAAAAAGTTATTCGGCTTGCCATCTTCGGCGGACAGTGGTAGCAGCGAAGGCGAGAAACGGCCGCGCATCAAACGCTGCAAGAACAGCAAGCAACCCAAACCCAAGAGGTTCAAGAGCACCATGATGCAAGACAACAGTGACCCAGAGGAGCAGCGTGAGGGTGGACAAACTGAGCACAGGGATCCCAGTCCAAGCCTGCATGGCGCCGCCAGCAAGATGACGCACTCTGACGAGACCATGAGGGACGCCGAGATGAGTTCCAGCGAGGGCGAGACATGGATTGCAGACGAAGACATCATGGTAGAGTCTGGTAAGGATGTCATCATTTCAACTTTATGATAAATACATTTTAGGTAAAAATAATCTGTTACAGGGCCTGTGGCTGTCATAAAACCTTTATTAATTGTTAATTGTACAGAGTACATGTGACGTTATACACGTGTAACAGTAAATAAACTGTTTTAATTAGGGCTGTCACCTATTAACTTACATGAATAATCACAAAACATTATTGCGTTAATCATGTAGAAGCAAAGATTAATCGAAATTTGTTTATTTTTTTGTCTTGTCCAGCCACTCAGACAAATCACATTGTCGATGTAGATGCCCATATCTGCTGCACAGATTTACTTTACAAAAGCGAAGTGTGGGATACTTCTCTTGTTGCCTTATTTGTATTTGACTTTATTAAATGAAGTGAAGTGAAGTGAATTATATTTATATAGCACTTTTCTCTAGTGACTCAAAGCGCTTTTACATAGTGAAACCCAATATCTAAGTTACATTTAAACCAGTGTGGGTGGCACTGGAAGCAGGTGGTTAAAGTGTCTTGCCCAAGGACACAACGGCAGTGACTAGGATGGCGGAAGCGGGGATCGAACCTGCAACCCTCAAGTTGCTGGCACGGCCACTCTATCAACCGAGCTATACCGCCCCAATGGATTTATATTAATGTTTGGCGCAGGAGGGGATAGAAAGAAGAAAAAAAGGACAAGAGAGGGATAAGACAGAGAGACAACAGCTGCAACAACAACAAAAACAGAACAGCTGCAAATACAAGATAGTAAAAGTGATTGAGAAGCAGTTAGTGAAGTAAATATTAACACAGAAATGACAATGACATTATTGCACTACAAATGCATCCATCCATCCATTTTCTACCGCTTATTCCCTTCGGGGTCGCGGGGGGCGCTGGAGCCTATCTCAGCTACAATCGGGCGGAAGGCGGGGTACACCCTAGACAAGTCGCCACCTCATCACAGGGCCAACACAGATAGACAGACAACATTCACACTCACATTCACACACTAGGGCCAATTTAGTGTTGCCAATCAACCTATCAAATGAAGCAATAAAAATAACAGTAGAAATAGATTAATAAATCACAATGTATTTTGACAGCTCATGCTCCTTTACCTTAACCGATTAACCGATGGTTACCTTAAAGGGGGCCCATTATGCAAAACCAGCTTTTTTTACCTATTGCTTGGATTTACATGACGTCACAAATCCTGCTCACGTCCCGCTCATAGAATATGTGTATTGGTCTAGCCAGCGTCTATTTTAAATGGATTCTAGGAGAATAATGCCCTATGCTTGAGTTGTTTTTCGCTGTACGAACCTATGAATCGTTAAAGGATAAACGTTTCCTCAGAGTTTCTTGAGAGGTAATCAAGAAAGGCGAAAGAGTGCAGGATTTTACGAAACGATGACGAGAAAAGTGTCATGCACTCCAGTCCAAGATAGCAGAGTCGAAAAATGCTCGTGTTTACAGTGATCACTTAATTAAAGGTTTGTTTGATATACGTTTAGTATTTCCCATTTAAGTATTGTCTTGATATAATTTGTATTTTTTTAAACTAATTTTTGTTTTGAGTGTTTCATGAAGCACCAACTGGCAAGTTTAAATAAGAGAGAGCAAATGTGAGCAAAACCTAAAAGAGTTAAGCTTTTACCAAAGACATAAATAATAAATCAATCTTTCAGCACATACACAATGTCGACATATATAGTTATTTTTTGATAAACAATCATAAATGAATCTTTCAGCACATACACAATGTTGACATCTATAGATATATTTTGATAAACAATCATAAATGAATCTTTCAGCACATACACAATGTTGACATCAATAGTTATATTTTGATAAAGACGAGGAAAAACATGCATACTTGTAACGGTGCGTGCAACAACAACAACAAACATGGCTGCAGACATGAAGTTAAATCCTGAAATGCAACCTTACCCAAGCAAAAATTATGCATATTTATGGAGAGTCTCGATACCAATTTCCTTGACCCAGCCACACACAAACAAGTTGTAGACCTCCATGCTTTTCCAAGTTTCATCTGTTTTGTCTGTAGAATGGTGTTTGGAGCACCAGATAGTTCGACATGTCTGGGAATGCCACTAACGGGTAATCCTGGAGATCACTCGACAAATCTTTTTTTGATAAAGTATAAGGATCTATTCCATTGCATAGTTTGATTTTTTTTGCTCATACCTGCTTTTTGCAGGAAGATCTGGGCCTCTTGCGTACTCAGATAGTTTGCACGCTGCTTACTGTACAACAGCCATCTTGGCTTGGTTGACCACCACGGGTTTTCACTTCCGGGAAGAAGTCACATGTCGGAATACAAGAAATTGGTACCTGTTTTTGTGTATTTGAGATCTGCAAAATTCCCGAAAATGTGAAATTATTTATAAAATCTTGTCTTCCTTCATACTTCCTCCAAACAAGCCATTTGGAATTTGTCCCATTTATGACGTTTGATCTAATCTGCCATTGTAGTCCGCACTGTAGTGATTAGGCCTCTTTTTTACTATCCTCTTGTTGTGGGGCAGACTGGCTTGTACATACACATGCATCCTCTGCTGTTGCCATTCCCAATACAAATTGGTGTTTAGTTCGAACTAATATCAGTCAGTATTTTCGCGATGGAAGCGCTAAAAACGACAACATGACGGGTAGAAGACGCAGTCGAAGTGGAGGCGTGTAAATAAGACCACCCACAAAACGGCACTTCCTGAAGAGACGGTCAGAAAGCACCTTGAAAACAGTCTTTAAAACATTATCCATGCAACATTTTGACCAAATAACCACCATTACATGTTATGTAGACCACAGAGAAGTGTTTTGAATGTGGGAAAATAAATCATGATATGACCCCTTTTAAAGGCAGAGCAGGTTGTTGTACCGTCAGTGATTAGGTCGATGCACACGACAATGTAAAGAATAGTGAGAAGACTCTGACTGGTGTCCTCAATGGCAAATTTCAATACCAAATACTCTGAAACATATAAAAAAATCTGTAATAAACAATAACATTGTATCGTGTCACAATATTGACTTCTTATTTAAAGGTAATTTGGATTATGCAAGCAACTCATTTTCTGCAGTTAAATTGCGATAATCAATATGCAAATTGTGATTATTCTCATTTAAACAATGTAATCGTTGGACATGACTGGGATTGAATAGCAAAACAACATAAAAACTATACAGTCACTTTTTCACATACTTAATTGTTTTGCACATGTAACAAGAAGTGGCCACTGTTTTAATTAGTAGTGTGACAAATTAGAAACTCTTTAATACAACTTAATGAGTCGGGTCAATGTTCAACCGGCCTGCATGAAGCTAGTTCCCTTATTATTATGAAATATTAAAAATCCACTGCTTTTTGTCTGTGCTGTTTTTATTTCATTTACTTCTCCTGCAACCCTCACTCGTTAAGATTTGAAAGGTGGCAAAGTTACTCGACGGTCCCCTGCACCTCATATTTGTCATTTAAAAACGATACATTCTGAACAACAACTCGTGGTTAAGATCTCAATACCTTGAAGAAACCTTGTTGTCAGCAGACCAGACATAGTAAATACTAGAGATGTCCGATAATATCGGACTGCTGATATTATCTGCCGATAAATGCTTTAAAATGTGATATCGGAAATTATCGGTATCTGTTTCAAAAAGTAAAATGTATGACTTTTTAAAATGCTGCTGTACGGAGTGGTACATGGACGTAGGGAGAAGTACAGAGCGCCAATAAACCTTAAGGGCACTGCCTTTGCGTGCCGGCCCAATCACATAATATCTACGGCTTTTCACACACACAAGTGAATGCAATTCATACTTGGTCAACAGCCATACAGGTCACAGGTCAACAGCCATACAGGTCACACTGAGGGTGGCCGTATAAACAACTTTAACACTGTTACAAATATGCGGCACACTGTGAACCCACACCAAACAAGAATGACAAACACATTTCGGTAGAACATCCGCACCGTAACACAACATAAACTCAACAGAACAAATACCCAGAACCCCTTGCAGCACTAACTCTTCCGGCACGCTACAATATACACCCCCCGCCACCCCCTAGCCCCCACCTCAACCCCGCCACCCCCAACACCGCCCACCTCAACCTCCTCATGCTCTCTCAGGGAGAGCATGTCCCAAATTCCAAGCTGCTGTTTTGAGGAATGTTTAAAAAATAATGCACTTTGTGACTTCAATAATAAATATGGTAGTGCCATGTTGGCATTTTTTTCCATAACTTGAGTTGATTTATTTTGGAAAACCTTGTTACATTGTTTAATGCATCCAGCGGGGCATCACAACAAAATTAGGCATAATAATGTGTTAATTCCACGACAGTATATATCGGTATTGGTTGATATCGGAATCGGTAATTAAGAGTTGGACAATATCAGATATCGGCAAAAGCCATTATCGGACATCTCTAGTAAATACATCTACTTTTCCACTGCTTGATTCTGTGCTCATTCATGCTGTTTTAACATTTAGTGGAAATAAAGCATACTGTGTAACTGCGGTTGCAGGGATGAATCCCGAGTAGATTCAATCAAAATCATTATTAATCGATTTAGAACTTAAGAAATCATATTGTAATGGTTTTAGGAAATTGATACTCTGCAATGAAAATGGTTCTACAGCCATCTGCAATATTTTCCAAATGAAAAATTCAATAGGTGGTACCAGCACAGCGGTATTCAATAACAGCCAGCAAATTTGTCACGTCATCTGCTCACCAAAAATGAAACGGACTATGAAGCATTTTAACAAGGGCACTGACAAACACAGGCTGCTACGGCGAAGCATCAAAGTAGAGTTCCGCAGGAAAAACAAATATTCAAATGAAATGGAAAAGGCAGACCACGGGAATATGTAGTCAAACATATTGCTTCTGACAACCAGCCCATACAGGACTGTCTCAGAAAATTTGAATATTGTGATAAAGTTCTTTATTTTCTGTAATGCAATTAAAAAAACAAAAATGTCATACATTCTGGATTCATTACACATCAACTGAAATATTGCAAGCCTTTTATTATTTTAATATTGCTGATTTTGGCATACAGCTTAAGAAAACCAAGTTAAAAAAAAAAGATTTATAACAGCAAAACAAAATCAAATATTTGAAAATGTCAATTAATGCACTCAGTACTTGGTTGGGAATCCTTTTGCATGGATTACTGCATCAGTGCGGCATACTTACAATTAATTCTGGCCCTCTATAGTACTTTTTTGTCCGTATGGATGCGAATCGGTCTTCAATTATATTCAATATGGTCTTAAAAAGTCTTAAATTGGACTTGTTGAAACCTGCAGAATTCCTGTAATAGTATATTGTCATTAGGGATGATACTCGAACCCGGTTTTCCCGGTTGTTCGATAAGAAAAGAACCGAGTCCTCGGACTCGAATCCCTTTTTGAGAACTGGTACCCGTTATCAAGACCACTATAGTAAAGAAAAAGAGTTGGTTCTTTATTTGAATCCCTGGGAATGAATCTCGTCCCGACCAGAAATGCCCCTTGAGACATCACAAGAAATGACAACGTACCGGTAGCTCAGTCATTAGGCGCAGATAGGAAACGCAGGAAAAACAATGCACCGGAAAAAGCGCTCCAAGGTGTAATAAAGTTCAAAACAAAAGGTATAATCCGATGAATAACTTTACTGAGAGATTTGAGCAGGGTACAAACACATGACGAACACTTTTACGACCAACCGGAAACATAGCAACCAGGCTAGCAACGCACCTCCTTTATGGCAGCTGTCGCAACGTTCTTAAAGCAACCGCAGCACATAAAGCATATATGACCTGATCTCCCTTTTTTAACTTTTGTTTTTCTTTCCTTGTCATCAAAACAAAATCACACTGTATATGTGTTGTCTGTCTAATTATAAATAATGCAGACGAGGCGTGTTGGCTGAGTTCTTGACGTTTACTTTCACAGCGTGCTGGGTGACGACATGCAACAACACTTTTCGGGGCTACCACGCATGCTCGTCACTCCCGTTGCATGCTGGGTAGTGTAGTTGTTATATTCCTAGCTCATATCACATCTTTCCCCCTATAAAGAAATAATGTTAACTCAATAAAGTGTATTTATTTTTTTAGCTTTAACTTTTCATTTTTTAGCATTGTAACCACATTTGCAAACAACTTTTCTCTTCATAGAATTTTCTTTCAATAAAGAAATAAAGTGCAAAAATGTCAAAGCATCATAACAAACAGTTATGTCAAATAGCAGCAGAAGGGCACTTTTTGGAGAGCTGTATTATTTTAAGTTTTGTGCCCAAGGGACTGATTTTATTTAACACTACATTATTATTTATACACCTATAATGATCACAGAGACAGGTTTTAGTGTTACTGTATATATTCGGTTTTCTGAAAAATCCCACTTAATATACAGTACTTTGGGTAACAACAGTCAATATTTATTTTATTTTATTTTTTTAGGGGGGTAACAGTCAATATTTATGTATTTATTAGATTTTATTTTTTTCTTATATAATAAAAGTGAGCTTTTGTTAAACCAAATATTGTGTGTTTTTTTCCATATACAACAACCTATCTGGACTCGATAAGAGAACCGATAAGGAATCGGTTCGATAAGAGCATTCGATAATAGGCTCGAACTCGATCATTTCTTATCAAACATCATCCCTACCTAACAAACTTCTGTCAGAAGTATGACGAATGCAAAGGGCAAATAGTGTCACAAATACAATTTACAAAAAAGAACCCAAACTTTGCTAACAAATGACATACACCGTTGAACGTGTGTCTGCTAAGCTTCGTTCACGCCTCTCCTTATTTAAGCGTACAATTTGAGGCTGGCCATACTAACATTGCAGCGACTCCAACTGTGAAACTTTGCGCAACTTTGGTCGAATTTGCAAAGTTTGTTTCTCGCTGTATGGCATCTAAGTTTATAGCCAATTTGTGCTAATTTCTTCCTCAAATGTTTTTCTCTGTAGGGGACGACTCGTGGGACCTGATCACGTGCTACTGCGGGAAGCCGTTTGCTGGGCGGCCGATGATCGAGTGCAACCAGTGCGGTATCTGGGTGCACTTGTCCTGCGCCAAAATCAAGAAGTCCAATGTCCCCGACATCTTTTACTGCCACAAGTGCAGGGACTTGAGGCGGTCGGGGCACAAAAAAGACACTTAGAAACAAACTTTAGGGGGCGGAGGGGCATGGTTGGTGGTCAGAGATTGGTTGTTAAGCCAGCCCCTTTTGCTTTTGTTGCCTAAAACAGCCAAAAACAGCCTAACCCGTCACTGCATTTGTCTTTCTTTTTGGACAATCAACAGTTGTTGTTTTTATTTTCTTTGGACAAGTTTTTTTGCGTTCATGACAAACATAGTTGGTCTTAAGGGCGAGCAGTGTTGGCTTCCAGGAATAATATTTGTCTAAAAAGGCAGCTCGTGTTTTTTTAGTGTCAGTGTTAGTCACTGATGAGATTTAATCCTGATTTCAGACAATGGGCTTTTTTTTGTTGTTGTGCATCAATTTTAAACTTTGGTGTCCCCGTAACCCTTGCGGTGGGCGACCCGACTTCAATAATGAGCTATTTTTTTTGTGCATCAATTTCAAAATTAAGTATTGCACTTTTTACTTATATCTGTTCTTGACCGAGCGCTTACACTCCCGTACGAGCTTGTATGTAACAAGCAAATGTTTTATTTTGGTTTGCATCACAAGGCTTCTTTTCCGTTGGCACTCTTTAAAGGCGAGTCAACTCCCACTTTAAGACAATTGTAAAAGTGTACAGAGAGTAAGTTGACGCCATGGATGGTATTTTGGCTGTTTTTCGTTTAATTTCTTTGTTTTCGGGGATCGGTGAGTAGCATTTTTTTGTGCTAACTCTCTTTCTCAATCGTTGTGTTGTACATATTGCGTTCTTTGACAAATGTACATATGTGAAAGTTCAAGAGAGGGGAAAAAACTAGCCATGCAAAAAAAGACTATATTTTCCGCAGTTATGCATTTTTTTTTTTTCTTTAATCGTAGTTTGGAAAATAAAATTCTTATTTGGGAAATTATGTTTTGGGTACCTCTTTATTCGGCGGCGGTTCTCTCAGGTGGCGGGAAGCCTGCGATGTGGGAGTCGGAGACCCCCAGGGGGACACCAGCAGTGGTTGCAGGTGACAAACTGTCCCAAACTCAATCACACACTAGCATACATGCATGGTCCGTTTTTTGCATCTGTATTCATCTTATGGGACTTTTAAATCATCATCATTGTTTTAATTATTATTTCTACTTGTGTCCTTGCTAATATAGTCATTTATATTAGTATATACACTGTCACAGTTTAAAGTTGCTCATTTCCACACATGAGACCATGCAGTGGCCACGGCTGCTGCTTTGTCTGTCTCGCATTCTTCTCCCCTCCCAAATCCATCTCCAGGTTGTCTAAACCACATTCTATGTCCAGATATTCCTGCATCGGAAGAATCTTTGACAAAATCAGCTCCACCCAAATGGCTTTTCCAATAAGATCCAACAATTAGACGCGTGCTACTCCTGCATCTGATGCCTATGGCCCATCGAGCACGACACAAGCAGACGATGAAATGGATGCTCTCAACATCTGTGGTGATATGTGGGTGATATGTGATCATTGCTATTTGTAGCTTAAAAATAAAAGAAAACTGCAATTCCAATTGAACAGGAGTGTTTTTTATATATCTTAGTATATAGATATACAGTATATATGTATGTGTGTGTGTGTATATATATATATATACATATATATATATATATGTATATATATATATGTATTTGTATGTATATATATATACATATATATATATATATATATATATATATATATATATATATATGTATATATATATATATACACACACTACCGTTCAAAAGTTTGGGGTCACCCAAACAATTTTGTGGAATAGCCTTCATTTCTAAGAACAAGAATAGACTGTCGAGTTTCAGATGAAAGTTCTCTTTTTCTGGCCATTTTGAGCATTTAATTGACCCCACAAATGTGATGCTCCAGAAACTCAATCTGCTCAAAGGAAGGTCAGTTTTGTAGCTTCTGTAACAAGCTAAACTGTTTTCAGATATGTGAACATGATTGTACAAGGGTTTTCTAATCATCAATTAGTCTTCTGAGCCAATGAGCAAACACATTGTACCATTAGAACACTGGAGTGATAGTTGCTGGAAATGGGCCTCTATACACCTATGTAGATATTGCACCAAAAACCAGACATTTACAGCTAGAATAGCCATTTACCACATTAGCAATGTATAGAGTGTATTTCTTTAAAGTTAAGACTAGTTTAAAGTTATCTTCATTGAAAAGTACAGTGCTTTTCCTTCAAAAATAAGGACATTTCAATGTGACCCCAAACTTTTGAACGGTAGTGTATATACCTGTATATATATATGTATATATATATATATATATGTATATATATATATATATATATGTATATATATATACATATATATATATATATATATATATATATATATATATATATATATATATATATATATATATATATATATATACATACATACACACAGGGTTTCCTCCTGATTGCCAGTCCCAGGGACCCCATCAAGTCACAAAAATTGAAATTGGTCCCACAGTAAATTTTTGGGGTCCCACTTTTTTGTAACCATTTTGAAAACAAATGATATATGTATGCATTATCATATTATGTCTCACATTCTATATTGTGTTTTGGAAAAATATTGTCAAAAACGTTACTTAATTCATTTTTTTAAAAAATACATTTGTATGCTACATATACATACAACTGTGTTTTCCTTTGTATTTTTTTTTTCAGTTATAAACATTCATTCACTTTCTTCTTTCCTTCATTGATCTAAACTTTACTGCTGCCTGTATTTTTGTCTATATTTTTATTGCAATATTTTCAGAATCTGTTTGTTCTATTTTTGGCCAAAGTAAGACAAAGAAAACAATCTAAAGTTGTCTTTATTTTATTTTTTTAATGCCATGATTTTAATAGTCCGGCCTGTGTATGCACAAATATTGGTAAAGGGGTTATGTATAACCCATTTACAAGGAACCCATTTACAAATCCCGTTTCCATATAAGTTGGGAAATTGTGTTAGATGTAAATATAAACGGAATACAATGATGGCAAATCATTTTCAACCCATATTCAGTTGAATATGCTACAAAGACAACATATTTGATGTTCAAACTGATAAACTTTTTTTTTTTGCAAATAATCATTGACTTTAGAATTTGATGCCAGCAACACGTGACAAAGAAGTTGGGAAAGGTGGCAATAAATACTGATAAAGTTGAGGAATGCTCATCAAACACTTATATGGAACATCCCACAGGTGAACAGGCAAATTGGGAACAGGTGGGTGCCATTATTGGGTATAAAAGTAGATTCCATGAAATGCTCAGTCATTCACAAACAAGGATGGGGCGAGGGTCACCACTTTGTCAACAAATGTGTGAGCAAATTGTTGAACAGTTTAACAAAAACCTTTCTTAACCAGCTATTGCAAGGAATTTAGGGATTTCACCATCTACGGTCCGTAAAATCATCAAAGGGTTCAGAGAATCTGGAAAAATCCCTGCACGTAAGCAGCTAAACCCGTGACCTTCGATCCCTCAGGCTGTACTGCATCAACAAGCGACATCAGTGTGTAAAGGATATCACCACATGGGCTCAGGAACACTTCAGAAACCCACTGTCAGTAACTACAGTTGGTCGCTACATCTGTAAGTGCAAGTTAAAACTCTCCTATGCAAGGCGAACACCGTTTATAAACAACACCCAGAAACGCTGTTGGCTTCGCTGGGCCTGAGCTCATCTAAGATGGACTGATACAAAGTGGAAAAGTGATCGGTGGTCTGACGAGTCCACAATTCAAATTGTTTTTGGAAACTGTGGACGTCGTGTCCGGATCCGGCCCGCATGCGTCCAAAATCAGGCCCGCGGGAAGTCCCAAGTATAAAAAAAAATAAAAATAAAATATATATATATATATATATATATATATATATATATATATATATATATATATATATATATATATATTTTCTGTCTTTTCTTATCCACTTTGTACCGCTTGCTACTCACGGTGTCTCCTAGCCGTTCAGGCAAATCATATTGTCTAAAATTGCATTTTCTCATTGATAACGTGACATCCTCACGCGCGCGGAAAGTGTGCTATATATATCTAATATATATATATATCCATCCATCCATTTTCTACCGCTTATTCCCTTCGGGGTCGCGGGGGGTGCTGGTGCCTATCTCAGCTACAATCGGGCGGAAGGCGGGGTACACCCTGGACAAGTCGCCACCTCATCGCAGGGCCAACACAGATAGACGGACAACATTCACACTCACATTCACACACTAGGGCCAAATTAGTGTTGCCAATCAACTTATCCCCAGGTGCATGTCTTTGGAGGTGGGAGGAAGCCGGAGTACCCGGAGGGAACCCACGCAGTCACGGGGAGAACATGCAAACTCCACACAGAAAGATCCCGAGGCCAGGATTGAACTCACGACTACTCAGGACCTTCGTATTGTGTTTGTTACTTATGGACTAAGTACATCATATCAAAAGATTATTCTTAGTTTTTATTTGTAATTAGGGTCCAATTAGCCCAAATAGCAAAGAGAAATAAAAAAAAGCATGTAAACAAGCAGCTTGGGCCTTAAGAGGTTAAATTAAAATGTGCCGATATAAGTAGAAAATAGATTACGTTTGTTAGTTTTAGTTAGGAAGATCATTATAAAGAATAAAATTGACTAATAAGGATCCACATTTTTAAATCTGTTAGATATCCATCCATCCATCCTTCCATCCATCCAGGGAAGCTGGAGCCTAGCCCATTTGACTTTGGGTGAGAGGCGGTGTACACCATGGTGGTCGCCAGCCAACTGCAATACTGACAAGAATATTTGAGATAATTAGGTGAGATTTTAATGTTTGATGTTTTGCAAAACCGAAACAAACTTGGGTTTTCTCAGTCATCATCTTAAATCCGTGCCACTCCCACTAGTGCTGTATCTAGCACTAGGGCTCCATCTAGCGGTACGCTAAATAATTAATTAAATATTCAAACAGCGTTACTGTTAAGACCGTGTCATGTTACAGTGTGTGTCATGGTAAGTGATTTTAATGAGTACTTAGGCATACTAGCCACTGTATTTTAATGTTGGTCGTTATGGTGGTACTTGGAGAGTTAAGTGTTTTATGAGGTGGTACTTGGTGAAACAAGTTTGATCGAGATAGTTCAATTGCAGCGTCGCCATTTTAAGTCAGTTATTATAAATCAGCTGTGTGTCTAATGCCTCCTTGACTGGACACTTCCGGTATTCGGCCTAAACACTCCAAGACGTCACGACGTGGAAGAAAACAAATCCCACCAACGGAAGCATTTTTGAAGCCATTCAAACACATCCGATCTTTGTAAAAGTAATCACGTATTTTAATGTGTGTGTTAAAAACGACGACTTAGGAGGTCATTTGAGCCACAAGGGGGTGGGTATTCAGAGGAGAAGGCGTTGCCAGCGACAGTCGTCCAACAGGTTCGGAAGTGTCAACATAGGAAGAAAAAAAAACGTCATTTTGTGGTTCTAAATCACATTGGTGGACCTTGGAAGGAACAAACAGCCCAAAGGGTAAGTGGAGGGGTTAATCTTTTGTGTGTTCGTAATGTTTAAAAAAAAAAAAGTTTTTGCGTCCAATCTTTTGGTACAAGTCAGGAAGCATCCCTTCCATGTTGTAATTGAGCCTTGTGTGTCTAAAGTTTATTAGTCGTAACCGTAAATGTTGTAATTGTGTATATTAGTCGTTACCGTAAATGTTTTAATTGTGTATACCTTAATTAGTTTTAACCGTAAAGGATTTAACTGTGTCTACGTTCATTAGTTGTAACCGTAAATGTTTTATTTGTGTATATGAGTTGTTACCGTAAATGTTTTAAAAAAAAATTGTGTTTACGTTCATGTTGTAACCGTAAATGTTTTAATTGTGTATATTAGTCGTTACCGTAAATGTTTTAACTGTGTTTCCGTTCCTTAGTCGTAACCGTAAATGTTTTAAATTGTGTTTGTCGTGGTGGTCCAAAATGAGAAGGTTGAGAGAAATAAAGAACCACACCCAGCCTATCTAACCACGCACTCTTTGGTAATCATACTTTATGGCCCAAAACCTTTTAATTCAGGAATTGTATTTATTTCAACATTTTATTAGTTTTCAGATTGTTTAAAATGATTTATATTCATTTGTTTAGGTTGTTAGTTATACTTTTATAGTATTGCTTTAATTATACTAATTAATTTAGTGACTCATGAGTCATGACCAAGATTCCAAAGAAACATTAATTTAATGACTCACGACCAAGATTCCAAAGAAACAATCAAAACATTTCTAAAAATATTCCAGTTATTTTTTATTTACGTCATTATTTTTTTTGTTATTATAAAACAAATCCCCATATAGTTTTCAGTTAATTTTAACATGCAGATCTTTTTCCATTTGCCTTTAAAAAGTGTTTCATAAAAATGTAAATTATGCAATTGCAGTGCAGATACAAATACATCCACAAAAAATAAGGTAAAAAACACATGGAAACAATATGCAAACATTAAATAACACAAAGGACATACAATACATTAAAATATCACAGAGCTGATGTAACCATCTGCCACTTCGGTGGAGCTATTTCTAAATAAAGAAAACTCTGCAACAAATAATACAAGTTGTGCACACAAGATTGCACCTTGCATAAATAAACAACAAAACAAAACACAATTTCAACACCCACGTACACCGCAGGGGTCTCTGCGGCCAGAGACAGGAACAGACCCAACAAAGCAACCAAGAGAGCCGACTCCGTCCTAGGCAGCCCACTAGTTCTCGATCGATGTCCAATCCACGCGGATTGAGCGAGAAGCCGTCCAGGAGCATCCGCACATCCTCATCCAGCCAGGGCTCTGGGAAGCCTGTCCATCCCGACGCACAATGCTAGCTCCGCAGTTTGGAATATGACTTTGTCGAGTATTTTTTTTGTAATTTTGGAAGATCACTAATTAGGAATTGTTTCCTTTTCTAAAATCTTTTTGTGAAAACCTCTGTGAATAAAATCAAATAAAAAAGTGGGACATTAAAAAAACAACATACATTTCCTTAATCAAGACAGTCAATGACTTGCAAACTACGAATTTGTTTGTTTCAGTTGTGCAATAGTGAATATTTGTTGGCCTTTGTCTTGTCGTTCATTCTAGTGACGGTGTCAACATGACTGTTTGTTTTTCTTTTAGATTTTCCATCGAAGTATTTGGATTGAAGCAGGAAGTGCCAACTAGTCCTCTCCTGTTATGTCTGGTTAGTGCCCATTACAAATGTTGTTGGGTCTTTTTACCTGTAAACAAAATGGGGTATGTGCGTAAAATAGGGCTGGGCGATTGTACGTTAGTGATAACATTAAAAAAGTAACTCTGTCAGGCATGGAGGCATAGTCCATAGGCCCTTTCTTCTGTAGAAACTTCTTACAGGAAGTTTCCTCTTGACACTGGTAAATAAAAGGCTCCCTGCATTTCCACCAAAAACTACCCTTGTAATAAATAAATATATATATATATTTATATATATATATATATATATATATATATATATATATATATTTATATATATATATACAGGTGTATATATATATATATACACTACCGTTCAAAAGTTTGGGGTCACCCAAACAATTTTGTGTTTGAGCCTTCATTTCTAAGAACAAGAAAAGACTGTCGAGTTTCAGATGAAAGTTCTCTTTTTCTGGCCATTTTGAGCGTTTAATTGACCCCACAAATGTGATGCTCCAGAAACTCAATCTGCTCAAAGAAAGGTCAGTTTTGTAGCTTCTGTAATGAGCTAAACTGTTTTCAGATGTGTGAACATGATTGCACAAGGGTTTTCTAATCATCAATTAGCCTTCTGAGCCAATGAGCAAACACATTGTGCCATTAGAACACTGGAGTGATAGTTGCTGGAAATGGGCCTCTATACACCTATGTAGATATTGCATCAAAAACCAGACATTTGCAGCTAGAATAGTCATTTATCTTTGATTGATTGATTGATTGAGACTTTTATTAGTAGGTTGCACAGTGAAGTACATATTCCGTACAATTGACCACTAAATGGTAACACCCGAATAAGTTTTTCAACTTGTTTAAGTCGGGGTCCACTTAAATTGATTCATGATACAGATATATACTATCATATATACTATCATCATAATACAGTCATCACACAAGATAATCACAATTAATGATTTACATTATTTACAATCAGGGGTGTGGAGGGAGGGGGGGGGGTAGGATATGGACATCAAGTAGTGGACATAGAGAGAGAGAGAGAGAGAGAGAGAGAGAGAGAGAGAGAGAGAGAGAGAGAGAGAGAGAGATCAGAAGGCATAAGAAAAAGTATCTGCATTTGATTGTTTACATTTGATTGTTAGCAATCCGGGGAGGGTGTTAGTTTAGGGTTGTAGCTGCCTGGAGGTGAACTTTTAATGCGGTTTTGAAGGAGGATAGAGATGCCCTTTCTTTTATACCTGTTGGGAGCGCATTCCACATTGATGTGGCATAGAAAGAGAATGAGTTAAGACCTTTGTTAGTTCGGAATCTGGGTTTAACATGGTTAGTGGAGCTCCCCCTGGTGTTGTGGTTATGGCGGTCATTAAGGAAGTAGTTTGACATGTACTTCGGTATCAGGGAGGTGTAGCGGATTTTATAGACTAGGCTCAGTGCAAGTTGTTTAACTCTGTCCTCCACCTTGAGCCAGCCCACTTTAGAGAAGTGGGTAGGAGTGAGGTGGGATCTGGGGTGGAGGTCTAGCAGTAACCTGACTAGCTTGTTCTGAGATGTTTGGAGTTTAGATTTGAGGGTTTTGGAGGTGCTAGGGTACCAGGAGGTGCATGCGTAATCGAAAAAGGGTTGAACGAGAGTTCCCGCCAGAATCCTCAAGGTGCTTTTGTTGACCAGAGAGGAGATTCTGTAGAGAAATCTCGTTCGTTGGTTAACCTTTTTGATTACCTTGGTTGCCATTTTATCACAGGAAAGGTTAGCCTCTAGAATGGAACATTATACATTAGCAATGTATAGAGTGTATTTCTTTAAAGTTAAAGGCCTACTGAAACCCACTACTACCGACCACGCAGTCTGATAGTTTATATATCAATGATGAAATCTTAACATTATAACACATGCCAATACGGCCGGGTTAATTTATAAAGTGACATTTTAAATTTGCAGCTAAACTTCCGATTCGAAACGCCTCTGAGGATGACGTATGCGCGTGACGTAGCCCGGGGAACACGGGTATGCCTTCCACATTGAAGCCAATACGAAAAAGCTCTGTTTTCATTTCATAATTCCACAGTATTCTGGACATCTGTGTTTGTGAATCTGTTGCAATTATGTTCATTGCATTATGGAGAAAGAAGCTGAGCAAGCAAAGAAGAAAGTTGTCGGTGCGAAACGGACGTATTTTTCGAACAAAGTCAGCAACAACAGTACACAGCCGGCGCGTCTTTGTTTACATTCCCGAAAGATGCAGTCAAGATGGAAGAACTCGGATAACAGAGACTCTAACCAGGAGGACTTTTGACTTCGATACACAGACGCCTGTAGAGAACTGGGACAACACAGACTCTTACCAGGATTACTTTGATTTGGATGACAAAGACGCAGACGTGCTACCGTGAGTATGCAGCTTTGGCTTCTAAACATTTGATCGCTTGACCGTATGTGCGCAACTTTTTTTTTGCGTATGTACGTAACTTTCTTAAAATATATAAGCTTTATGAACCTTGGGTTAGGTGAACGGTCTTTTGGGCTGAGTGATTGTGTGTGTTGATCAGGTGTTTGAATTGTATTGGCGCGTTCTATGGAGCTAGGAGCTAGCAGAGGAGCTAGGAGCTAGCATAACAAACACGTAGGTGTTTTTATGCAGGATTAATTTGTGCCATATTAAATATAAGCCTGGTTGTGTTGTGGCTAATAGAGTATATATATGTCTTGTGTTTATTTACTGTTGTAGTCATTCCCAGCTGAATATCAGGTCACCCCCGGCTCTCACAGCATCTTCCCTATCTGAATAGCTTCAACTCCCCACTAGTCCTGCACTTGCACTTTACTCATCCACGAATCTTTCATCCTCGCTCAAATTAATGGGGAAATTGTCGCTTTCTCGGTCCGAATCTCTCTCACTTCATGCGGCCATCATTGTAAACAATAGGGAACTTTGCGTGTATGTTCAATTGACTACGTCACGCTACTTCCGGTAGGGGCAAGCCTTTTTTTATCAGATACCAAAAGTTGCGATCTTTATCGTCGTTGTTCTATACTAAATCCTTTCAGCAAAAATATGGCAATATCGCGAAACTATCAAGTATGACACATAGAATAGATCTGCTATCCCCGTTTAAATAAAAAAAATTCATTTCAGTAGGCCTTCAAGACTAGTTTAAAGTTATCTTCATTGAAAAGTACAGTGCTTTTCCTTCAAAAATAAGGACATTTCAATGTGACCCCAAACTTTTGAACGGTAGTGTATGTATATATAGTCATATTCAATTGAATATGGGTTGAAAATGACTTGAAAATCATTGTATTCCGTTTATATTTATATCTAACACAATTTCCCAACTCTTATGGAAACAGGGTTTGTGTATATATATATATACGGGTTTGTGTATATATATCACTCGGCCAGGAACGAGCCGTGACTATATATGTATGTATGTATGTATGTATGTATGTATGTATGTATGTATGTATGTATGTATGTATGTATGTATGTATGTATGTATGTATGTATGTATGTATGTATATGTATGTATATGTATTTATGTATGTATATATGTATATGTATTTATGTATGTATATGTATATATGTATGTATATGTATATATGTATGTATATATATATATATATATATATATATATATATATACATATATATATATATATATATGTATATATGTATATATATGTATATATGTATATATATGTATATATGTATATATATATATATATGTATATATATATATATATGTATATATATTAAAGCTGAAACGACGCGTCGACGTAGTCGACGTCATCGGTTACGTAAATACGTCGACGCCGTTTTTGTGCGTCGACGCGTCGCATATTTACGTCACACTACCGTCATGGCGGAGCGCAAAGCATGGCGAGCGAGGGGGAAAAAATCACGCCAAAAGTGGTCAAAAGTGTGGGAGTATTTCAAACACGGCCTAATAATGTTGTTGTATGCACACTGTGTCGAGCGTAAATGGCCTATCATAGCAGCACAACGGCTATGAACGAACATTTGAAAAGAAAACCATCAACTAGTCAATCGTCCGCGTGAGTATACGTTGTCATCATTACACAAAAACATGAATGTGTCATTTGTATCTGCTAGGAGCGTAACGGTACGTGTTTTGTATTGAACCGTTTCGGTACGGGGCTTTCGGTTCGGTACGGGGGTGTACCGAACGAGTTTCTAAGCTAAAGCTAACTTTAGCTGCTAAAGTGTTAACAAGCTGCTTCGCTCCCTCTGCGGCTGCCTCTGTCTCAGCACGCAGCATTGTCCCACCCACACAACCATCTGATTGGTACACACAAAGCGTTATACATAGCGTTATCAGCCAATCAGCAGTGCGTATTCAAAACGTTACCAGCCAATCAGCAGTGTGTATTCAGAGCGCATGTAGTCAGCGCTTCAGCGTGGAGCAAATAGGTGTTTAGCAGGTGAGCATCAGGCAGCAGACTCTCCCCAAATGATAATAAACACCTCCCAGTCAACTACTAGTAACATCACTATGAGCTAGGGATGGGCGATACCACACTTTTAGGATTCGATACGATACCGATACTTTATCTTGCCTTTTCATCGATACCATTAATTTCTTATTGGCAATTTTTGTCAGTCAAAAATATTATTACTATTGTTATTATTTAAGACAAATCACAAGACAAATACAGACCATTTATACCACATTTATTATAGTCAATATATAATAAAAGTAAAATTAAAATAAATAACATAAATATGAAAATAAATTAAATATGTATAATAATAATTATGTTATATATAATAATAATTACATATTAGGGCTTTCCAATTAACTGTCAAATCTGAATCGCAACAAGCTGCAGTTATTTTTTAAAGTTTGTGATATAATTAGCAATTAATGAAATATGAAATAGGCTAATGTTTTCGAAATGTAAGAAATTATGTTACAGATTAAAACCAAAATCACATTCAATCATATATTTCAAGATTTACTTGGAAAAAAATAAAACTGTAATGCAAAGATGAAGAATCTCCAAATTTTATCTCTTTCTTATCTTGTTTTAAATACTCAAGCAATTTTCAACTAACATTAAATTCCCCCGTGTGGAAATTATTTGAATTTAGGATAATCATTTAAACAAAAATATTCAGTAAACATTACTAAAAAAACAAAAAACAATGCCTGTTTTAAGTCAACAATTGGACAACACTGGATATGCCTGGCTGCATCGTTGTCGGCTGGCTGTGTGTGTGTTGCACGTTGACGACGCTCATTTGCTGTCTCCTGTCACGTGACTGGGCCAGCTCTATACTCTGCCAGGTACAGGGGTGTCCCAGCACATAGTAAGTTAAGTAAGTCATCAAAAACATCTGAAAGTGATGCTTGCACCCCCCACACGCCTTTTTTTGGTTTATACCGATACTTTTTTCAGAAAAGTGATGCCAAATGAGTAGCGTGTGAGTATCGATATATCGATACCACAGGATCGATACGCACATCCCTACTATGAGCCCGTTGACCTTCTAGGAATATAAACTGGAGCTCAGCTCACTCGCAGTCCTGGCTTGAGGTGAAGGCTACCGGTAATTAGCTCTCAGTTCCAGCCACATCGACCCCTTCTGAGCGCCTATTTTCAGCTGCTGGGAATATTGTAAACAAGAAAAGAACCAGAGCATGTAGACATGCTAACCTTTCTTCATTACAACTGTTAGTCACTCACTGGAATGAGTAGAATTGGTTATTGTGTACTGTGTTGGACTGGATGTTTATTTTGCACATTTTAAAAGCAATACTTAGTGCTCCAGAATATTTAGATTGGCACTTTTTTGTATTGGATGTTTATCTTTATTTTTGCACATTTTAGCAAATAAGCAATACTTTCACTTTTGTTGAAATGTTTACACTGTTGTTACAGAATATTTCGTTTTGCACTTTTTTGTATTGGATGTTTATCTTTATTTTTGCACATTTTAAAGCAAAATAAGCAATACTTTTACTTTTGAAATGCTTATACTATTGCAGCATATTACGATTTGCACTGGATGTTTACTTTTATATTTGCACATTAAAAAGCAAATAAGCTACTTTTAATTTTGTTAAATGTTAAAAGTTTTAAATGTTTACATTGTTACAGAATATTTTGTCATGTTGTTGTCAATGTTGACTGAGTGGCCATACTTCTTTTTTTTTGTAAATAAAAGCCATGCCTTTTGAAAAAACTTGCCTACATTTATTTTTTCATTTTCATTTTGAATAAAAAAATAATCGGTAAAAGGAAAAATAATCTATAGATGAATCGAAAAAAATAATCTATAGATTAACCGATTAATCGAAAAAATAATCTATAGATTAATCGATAGAAAAATAATCGTTAGCTGCAGCCTTAATATATATATATATGTATATATATATATGTGTATATATGTGTATATATATATATGTGTATATATGTGTATATATGTGTATATATATATATATGTATGTATATATATGTATATATATATATATGTGTATATATGTGTATATATGTGTATATATATATATATATATGTATGTATATATATGTATATATATATATATATATGTATATACGTATATATATATATATGTATATATGTATATATATATGTATATATATATATGTATATATATATATATATATATATGTATATATGTATATATATATATATATATGTGTATATATATATATATATATATATATATATATATATATATATATATATATATGTATATATATATATATATATATATATATATATATATATATATATATTGGGGTTGTCCCGATATCAATATTTTTGATACCAAAATGTATTTCAATACTTTGCGATACTTTTCTAAATAAAGGGGACCACAAAAAATGGCATTCTTGGCTTTATTTTAACAAAGAATATTATGGTACATTAAATTGGTCCCACAGTAAATTTTTGGGGTCCCACTTTATTGTAACCATTTTGAAAACAAATGATATATGTATGCATTATCATATTATGTCTCACATTCTATATTGTGTTTTGGAAAAATATTGTCATAAACGTTACTTAATTCATTTTTAAAAAAAATACAAAGGAAAATACATTTGTATGCTACATATACATACAACTGTGTTTTCCTTTGTATTTTTTTTTTCAGTTATAAACATTCATTCACTTTCTTCTTTCCTTCATTGATCTAAACTTTACTGCTGCCTGTATTTTTGTCTATATTTTTATTGCAATATTTTCAGAATCTGTTTGTTCTATTTTTGGCCAAAGTAAGACAAAGAAAACAATCTAAAGTTGTCTTTATTTTATTTTTTTAATGCCATGATTTTAATAGTCCGGCCTGTGTATGCACAAATATTGGTAAAGGGGTTATGTATAACCCATTTACAAGGAACCCATTTACAAATCCCGTTTCCATATGAGTTGGGAAATTGTGTTAGATGTAAATATAAACGGAATACAATGATTGCAAATCATTTTCAACCCATATTCAGTTGAATATGCTACAAAGACAACATATTTGATGTTCAAACTGATAAACTTTTTTTTTTTGCAAATAATCATTAACTTTAGAATTTGATGCCAGCAACATGTGACAAAGAAGTTGGGAAAGGTGGCAATAAATACTGATAAAGTTGAGGAATGCTCATCAAACACTTATATGGAACATCCCACAGGTGAACAGGCAAATTGGGAACAGGTGGGTGCCATTATTGGGTATAAAAGTAGATTCCATGAAATGCTCAGTCATTCACAAACAAGGATGGGGCGAGGGTCACCACTTTGTCAACAAATGTGTGAGCAAATTGTTGAACAGTTTAAGAAAAACCTTTCTTAACCAGCTATTGCAAGGAATTTAGGGATTTCACCATCTACGGTCCGTAAGATCATCAAAGGGTTTTAGAGAATCTGGAAAAATCCCTGCACGTAAGCAGCTAAACCCGTGACCTTCGATCCCTCAGGCTGTACTGCATCAACAAGCGACATCAGTGTGTAAAGGATATCACCACATGGGCTCAGGAACACTTCAGAAACCCACTGTCAGTAACTACAGTTGGTCGCTACATCTGTAAGTGCAAGTTAAAACTCTCCTATGCAAGGCAAACACCGTTTATAAACAACACCCAGAAACGCTGTTGGCTTCGCTGGGCCTGAGCTCATCTAAGATGGACTGATACAAAGTGGAAAAGTGATCGGTGGTCTGACGAGTCCACAATTCAAATTTTTTTTGGAAACTGTGGACGTCGTGTCCGGATCCGGCCCGCATGCGTCCAAAATCAGGCCCGCGGGAAGTCCCAAGTATAAAAAAAAATAAAAATAAAAAAAATATATATATATATATATATATATATATATATATATATATATATATATATATATATATATATATATATATATATATATATATATATATATATATATATATATATATATATATATATATATATATATTCTGTCTTTTCTTATCCACTTTGTACCGCTTGCTACTCACGGTGTCTCCTAGCCGTTCAGGCAAATCATATTGTCTAAAATTGCATTTTCTCATTGATAACGTGACATCCTCACGCGCGCGGAAAGTGTGCTATATATATCTAATATATATATATATCCATCCATCCATTTTCTACCGCTTATTCCCTTCGGGGTCGCGGGGGGTGCTGGTGCCTATCTCAGCTACAATCGGGCGGAAGGCGGGGTACACCCTGGACAAGTCGCCACCTCATCGCAGGGCCAACACAGATAGACGGACAACATTCACACTCACATTCACACACTAGGGCCAAATTAGTGTTGCCAATCAACTTATCCCCAGGTGCATGTCTTTGGAGGTGGGAGGAAGCCGGAGTACCCGGAGGGAACCCACGCAGTCACGGGGAGAACATGCAAACTCCACACAGAAAGATCCCGAGGCCGGGATTGAACTCACGACTACTCAGGACCTTCGTATTGTGTTTGTTACTTATGGACTAAGTGCATCATATCAAAAGATTATTCTTAGTTTTTATTTGTAATTAGGGTCCAATTAGCCCAAATAGCAAAGAGAAATAAAAAAAAAGCATGTAAACAAGCAGCTTGGGCCTTAAGAGGTTAAATTAAAATGTGCCGATATAAGTAGAAAATAGATTACATTTGTTAGTTTTAGTTAGGAAGATCATTATAAAGAATAAAATTGACTAATAAGGATCCACATTTTTAAATCTGTTAGATATCCATCCATCCATCCTTCCATCCATCCAGGGAAGCTGGAGCCTAGCCCATTTGACTTTGGGTGAGAGGCGGGGTACACCATGGTGGTCGCCAGCCAACTGCAATACTGACAAGAATATTTGAGATAATTAGGTGAAATTTTAATGTTTGATGTTTTGCAAAACCGAAACAAACTTGGGTTTTCTCAGTCATCATCTTAAATCCGTGCCACTCCCACTAGTGCTGTATCTAGCACTAGGGCTCCATCTAGCGGTACGCTAAATAATTAATTAAATATTCTAACAGCGTTACTGTTAAGACTGTGTGTCATGTTACAGTGTGTGTCATGGTAAGTGATTTTAATGAGTACTTAGGCATACTAGCCACTGTATTTTAATGTTGGTCGTTATGGTGGTACTTGGAGAGTTAAGTGTTTTATGAGGTGGTACTTGGTGAAACAAGTTTGATCGAGATAGTTCAATTGCAGCGTCGCCATTTTAAGTCAGTTATTATAAGTCAGCTGTGTGTCTAATGCCTCCTTGACTGGACACTTCCGGTATTCGGCCTAAACACTCCAAGACGTCACGACGTGGAAGAAAACAAATCCCACCAACGGAAGCATTTTTAAAGCCATTCAAACACATCCGATCTTTGTAAAAGTAATCACGTATTTTAATGTGTGTGTTAAAAACGACGACTTAGGAGGTCATTTGAGCCACAAGGGGGTGGGTATTCAGAGGAGAAGGCGTTGCCAGCGACAGTCGTCCAACAGGTTCGGAAGTGTCAACATAGGAAGAAAAAAAAACGTCATTTTGTGGTTCTAAATCACATTGGTGGACCTTGGAAGGAATAAACAGCCCAAAGGGTAAGTGGAGGGGTTAATCTTTTGTGTGTTCGTAATGTTTAAAAAAAAAAACGTTTTTGCGTCCAATCTTTTGGTACAAGTCAGGAAGCATCCCTTCCATGTTGTAATTGAGCCTTGTGTGTCTAAAGTTTATTAGTCGTAACCGTAAATGTTGTAATTGTGTATATTAGTCGTTACCGTAAATGTTTTAATTGTGTATACCTTAATTAGTTTTAACCGTAAAGGATTTAACTGTGTCTACGTTCATTAGTTGTAACCGTAAATGTTTTATTTGTGTATATGAGTTGTTACCGTAAATGTTTAAAAAAAAAAATTGTGTTTACGTTCATGTTGTAACCGTAAATGTTTTAATTGTGTATATTAGTCGTTACCGTAAATGTTTTAACTGTGTTTCCGTTCCTTAGTCGTAACCGTAAATGTTTTAAATTGTGTTTGTCGTGGTGGTCCAAAATGAGAAGGTTGAGAGAAATAAAGAACCACACCCAGCCTATCTAACCACGCACTCTTTGGTAATCATACTTTATGGCCCAAAACCTTTTAATTCAGGAATTGTATTTATTTCAACATTTTATTAGTTTTCAGATTGTTTAAAATGATTTATATTCATTTGTTTAGGTTGTTAGTTCTACTTTTATAGTATTGCTTTAATTATACTAATTAATTTAGTGACTCATGAGTCATGACCAAGATTCCAAAGAAACATTAATTTAATGACTCACGACCAAGATTCCAAAGAAACAATCAAAACATTTCTAAAAATATTCCAGTTATTTTTTATTTATGTCATTATTTTTTTTGTTATTATAAAACAAATCCCCATGTAGTTTTCAGTTAATTTTAACATGCAGATCTTTTTCCATTTGCCTTTAAAAAGTGTTTCATAAAAATGTAAATTATGCAATTGCAGTGCAGATACAAATACATCCACAAAAAATAAGGTAAAAAACACATGGAAACAATATGCAAACATTAAGTAACACAAGGGACATACAATACATTAAAATATCACAGAGCTGATGTAACCATCTGCCACTTCGGCGGAGCTATTTCTAAATAAAGAAAACTCTGCAACAAATAATACAAGTTGTGCACACAAGATTGCACCTTGCATAAATAAACAACAAAACAAAACACAATTTCAACACCCACGTACACCGCAGGGGTCTCTGCGGCCAGAGACAGGAACAGACCCAACAAAGCAACCAAGAGAGCCGACTCCGTCCTAGGCAGCCCACTAGTTCTCGATCGATGTCCAATCCACGCGGATTGAGCGAGAAGCCGTCCAGGAGCATCCGCACATCCTCATCCAGCCAGGGCTCTGGGAAGCCTGTCCATCCCGACGCACAATGCTAGCTCCGCAGTTTGGAATATGACTTTGTCGAGTATTTTTTTTGTAATTTTGGAAGATCACTAATTAGGAATTGTTTCCTTTTCTAAAATCTTTTTGTGAAAACCTCTGTGAATAAAATCAAATAAAAAAGTGGGACATTAAAAAAACAACATACATTTCCTTAATCAAGACAGTCAATGACTTGCAAACCACGAATGTGTTTGTTTCAGTTGTGCAATAGTGAATATTTGTTGGCCTTTGTCTTGTCGTTCATTCTAGTGACGGTGTCAACATGACTGTTTGTTTTTCTTTTAGATTTTCCATCGAAGTATTTGGATTGAAGCAGGAAGTGCCAACTAGTCCTCTCCTGTTATGTCTGGTTAGTGCCCATTACAAATGTTGTTGGGTCTTTTTACCTGTAAACAAAATGGGGTCAACATTTTATGTGCGTAAAATAGGGCTGTGCGATTGTACGTTAGTGATAACATTAAAAAAGTAACTCTGTCAGGCATGGAGGCATAGTCCATAGGCCCTTTCTTCTGTAGAAACTTCTTACAGGAAGTTTCCTCTTGACACTGGTAAATAAAAGGGCATTTCCACCAAAAACTACCCTTGTAATAAATATATATATATATATATATATATATATATATATATATATATATATATGTATGTATGTATGTATGTATGTATGTATGTATGTATGTATGTATGTATGTATGTATGTATGTATGTATGTATGTATGTATGTATGTATGTATGTATGTATGTGTATATATATATATATATATATATATATATATATATATATATATATATATATATATATATATATATATATATATATATATATGTATGTATGTATGTATGTATGTATGTATGTATGTATGTATATATATATATATATATATATATATATATATATATATATATATATATATATATATATATATATATATATATATATATATATATATATATATATATATATATATATATATATATATATATATATATATATATGTATATATATATATATATACACACCTGTGTATATATATATATATATATATATATATATATATATATATATATATACACAGGTGTGTATATATATATATATACACTACCGTTCAAAAGTTTGGGGTCACCCAAACAATTTTGTGTTTGAGCCTTCATTTCTAAGAACAAGAAAAGACTGTCGAGTTTCAGATGAAAGTTCTCTTTTTCTGGCCATTTTGAGCCTTTAATTGACCCCACAAATGTGATGCTCCAGAAATTCAATCTGCTCAAAGAAAGGTCAGTTTTGTAGCTTCTGTAATGAGCTAAACTGTTTTCAGATGTGTGAACATGATTGCACAAGGGTTTTCTAATCATCAATTAGCCTTCTGAGCCAATGAGCAAACACATTGTGCCATTAGAACACTGGAGTGATAGTTGCTGGAAATGGGCCTCTATACACCTATGTAGATATTGCACCAAAAACCAGACATTTGCAGCTAGAATAGTCATTTATCTTTGATTGATTGATTGATTGAGACTTTTATTAGTAGGTTGCACAGTGAAGTACATATTCCGTACAATTGACCACTAAATGGTAGCACCCGAATAAGTTTTTCAACTTGTTTAAGTCGGGGTCCACTTAAATTGATTCATGATACAGATATATACTATCATATATACTATCATCATAATACAGTCATCACACAAGATAATCACAATTAATTATTTACATTATTTACAATCAGGGGTGTGGAGGGAGGGGGGGGGTAGGATATGGACATCAAGTAGTGGACATAGAGAGAGAGAGAGAGAGAGAGAGAGAGAGAGAGAGAGAGAGAGATCGAGATCAGAAGGCATAAGAAAAAGTATCTGCATTTGATTGTTTACATTTGATTATTAGCAATCCGGGGAGGGTGTTAGTTTAGGGTTGTAGCTGCCTGGAGGTGAACTTTTATTGCGGTTTTGAAGGAGGATAGAGATGCCCTTTCTTTTATACCTGTTGGGAGCGCATTCCACATTGATGTGGCATAGAAAGAGAATGAGTTAAGACCTTTGTTAGTTCGGAATCTGGGTTTAACATGGTTAGTGGAGCTCCCCCTGGTGTTGTGGTTATGGCGGTCATTAAGGAAGTAGTTTGACATGTACTTCGGTATCAGGGAGGTGTAGCGGATTTTATAGACTAGGCTCAGTGCAAGTTGTTTAACTCTGTCCTCCACCTTGAGCCAGCCCACTTTAGAGAAGTGGGTAGGAGTGAGGTGGGATCTGGGGTGGAGGTCTAGCAGTAACCTGACTAGCTTGTTCTGAGATGTTTGGAGTTTAGATTTGAGGGTTTTGGAGGTGCTAGGGTACCAGGAGGTGCATGCGTAATCGAAAAAGGGTTGAACGAGAGTTCCCGCCAGAATCCTCAAGGTGCTTTTGTTGACCAGAGAGGAGATTCTGTAGAGAAATCTCGTTCGTTGGTTAACCTTTTTGATTACCTTGGTTGCCATTTTATCACAGGAAAGGTTAGCCTCTAGAATGGAACATTATACATTAGCAATGTATAGAGTGTATTTCTTTAAAGTTAAAGGCCTACTGAAACCCACTACTACCGACCACGCAGTCTGATAGTTTATATATCAATGATGAAATCTTAACATTATAACACATGCCAATACGGCCGGGTTAACTTATAAAGTGACATTTTAAATTTGCCGCTAAACTTCCGGTTCGAAACGCCTCTGAGGATGACGTATGCGCGTGACGTAGCCCGGGGAACACGGGTATGCCTTCCACATTGAAGCCAATACGAAAAAGCTCTGTTTTCATTTCATAATTCCACAGTATTCTGGACATCTGTGTTCGTGAATCTGTTGCAATTATGTTCATTGCATTATGGAGAAAGAAGCTGAGCAAGCAAAGAAGAAAGTTGTCGGTGCGAAACGGACGTATTTTTCGAACAAAGTCAGCAACAACAGTACACAGCCGGCGCGTCTTTGTTTACATTCCCGAAAGATGCAGTCAAGATGGAAGAACTCGGATAACAGAGACTCTAACCAGGAGGACTTTTGACTTCGATACACAGACGCCTGTAGAGAACTGGGACAACACAGACTCTTACCAGGATTACTTTGATTTGGATGACAAAGACGCAGACGTGCTACCGTGAGTATGCAGCTTTGGCTTCTAAACATTTGATCGCTTGACCGTATGAGCGCAACTTTTTTTTTGCGTATGTACGTAACTTTTTTAAAATATATAAGCTTTATGAACCTTGGGTTAGGTGAACGGTCTTTTGGGCTGAGTGATTGTGTGTGTTGATCAGGTGTTTGAATTGTATTGGCGTGTTCTATGGAGCTAGGAGCTAGCATAGGAGCTAGGAGTTAGCATAACAAAGACGTAGGTGTTTTTATGCAGGATTAATTTGTGTCATATTAAATATAAGCCTGGTTGTGTTGTGGCTAATAGAGTAAATATATGTCTTGTGTTTATTTACTGTTTTAGTCATTCCCAGCTGAATACCAGGTACCGTGAGTATGCAGCCTTGGCTGCTAAACATTTGATAGCTTGACCGTATGTGCGCGTCACGTACGTAACTTTTTAAAAATATATAAGCTTTATGAACATTGGGTTAGGTGAACTGTCTTTTGGGCTGAGTGATTGTTTGTGTTGATCAGGTTTTTGAATTGTATTGGCGTGTTCTATGGAGCTAGGAGCTAGCAGAGGAGCTAGGAGCTAGCATAACAAACACGTAGGTGTTTTTATGCAGGATTAATTTGTGGCATATTAAATATAAGCCTGGTTGTGTTGTGGCTAATAGAGTATATATATGTCTTGTGTTTATATACTGTTGTAGTCATTCCCAGCTGAATATCAGGTACCGTGAGTATGCAGCCTTGGCTGCTAAACATTTGATAGCTTGACCGTATGTGCGCGTCACATACGTAACTTTTTAAAAATATATAAGCTTCATGAACCTTGGGTTAGGTGAACGGTCTTTTGGGCTGAGTGATTGTGTGTGTTGATCAGGTGTTTGAATTGTATTGGCGTGTTCTATGGAGCTAGGAGCTAGCAGAGGAGCTAGGAGCTAGCATAACAAACACGTAGGTGTTTTTATGCAGGATTAATTTGTGGCATATTAAATATAAGCCTGGTTGTGTTGTGGCTAATAGAGTATATATATGTCTTGTGTTTATTTACTGTTGTAGTCATTCCCAGCTGAATATCAGGTACCGTGAGTATGCAGCCTTGGCTGCTAAACATTTGATAGCTTGACCGTATGTGCGCGTCACGTACGTAACTTTTTAAAAATATATAAGCTTTATGAACCTTGGGTTAGGTGAACGGTCTTTTGGGCTGAGTGATTGTGTGTGTTGATCAGGTGTTTGAATTGTATTGGCGCGTTCTATGGAGCTAGGAGCTAGCAGAGGAGCTAGGAGCTAGCATAACAAACACGTAGGTGTTTTTATGCAGGATTAATTTGTGCCATATTAAATATAAGCCTGGTTGTGTTGTGGCTAATAGAGTATATATATGTCTTGTGTTTATTTACTGTTGTAGTCATTCCCAGCTGAATATCAGGTCACCCCCGGCTCTCACAGCATCTTCCCTATCTGAATAGCTTCAACTCCCCACTAGTCCTTCACTTGCACTGTACTCATCCACAAATCTTTCATCCTCGCTCAAATTAATGGGGAAATTGTCGCTTTCTCGGTCCGAATCTCTCTCACTTCATGCGGCCATCATTGTAAACAATAGGGAACTTTGCGTATATGTTCAATTGACTACGTCACGCTACTTCCGGTAGGGGCAAGCCTTTTTTTATCAGATACCAAAAGTTGCGATCTTTATCGTCGTCGTTCTATACTAAATCCTTTCAGCAAAAATATGGCAATATCGCGAAATGATCAAGTATGACACATAGAATAGATCTGCTATCCCCGTTTAAATAATAAAAATTCATTTCAGTAGGCCTTTAAGACTAGTTTAAAGTTATCTTCATTGAAAAGTACAGTGCTTTTCCTTCAAAAATAAGGACATTTCAATGTGACCCCAAACTTTTGAACGGTAGTGTATGTATATATAGTCATATTCAATTGAATATGGGTTGAAAATGACTTGAAAATCATTGTATTCCATTTATATTTATATCTAACACAATTTCCCAACTCTTATGGAAACAGGGTTTGTGTATATATATATATATATACGGGTTTGTGTATATATATCACTCGGCCAGGAACGAGCCGTGACTATACATATATATATATATATATATATATATATATATATGTATGTATGTATATATATATATATATATATATGTATGTATGTATGTATGTATGTATGTATGTGTGTGTGTGTGTGTGTGTGTGTGTGTGTGTGTATGTACGTATATATGTACGTATATGTACGTATATGTATATGTATGTATATATATATATATATATATATATATATATGTATGTATGTATGTATGTATGTATGTATGTATGTATGTATGTATGTATGTATGTATGTATGTATGTATATGTATGTATATGTATGTATGTATGTATGTATGTATGTATGTATGTATGTATGTATGTATGTATGTATGTATGTATGTATGTATGTATGTATGTATGTATGTATGTATGTATGTATGTATGTATGTATGTATGTGTGTGTGTGTGTGTGTGTGTGTGTGTGTGTGTGTGTGTGTGTGTGTGTGTGTGTGTGTGTGTGTGTGTGTGTGTGTGTGTGTGTGTGTGTGTGTGTGTGTGTGTGTGTGTGTGTGTGTGTGTACGTATATATGTACGTATATGTACGTATATGTATATGTATGTATATGTATGTATATATATATATATATATGTATGTATGTATGTATGTATGTATGTATGTATGTATGTATGTATGTATGTATGTATGTATGTATGTATGTATGTATGTATGTATGTATGTATGTATGTATGTATGTATGTATGTATGTATGTATGTATGTATGTATGTATGTATGTATGTATGTATGTATGTATGTATGTATGTATGTATGTATGTATGTATGTATGTATGTATGTATGTATGTATGTATGTATGTATGTATGTATGTATGTATGTATGTATGTATGTATGTATGTATGTATGTATGTATGTATGTATGTATGTATGTATGTATGTATGTATGTATGTATGTATGTATGTATGTATGTATGTATGTATGTATGTATGTATGTATGTATGTATGTATGTATGTATGTATGTATGTATGTATGTATGTATGTATGTATGTATGTATGTATGTATGTATGTATGTATGTATGTATGTATGTATGTATGTATGTATGTATGTATGTATGTATGTATGTATGTATGTATGTATGTATGTATGTATGTATGTATGTATGTATGTATGTATGTATGTATGTATGTATGTATGTATGTATGTATGTATGTATGTATGTATGTATGTATGTATGTATGTATGTATGTATGTATGTATGTATGTATGTATGTATGTATGTATGTATGTATGTATGTATGTATGTATGTATGTATGTATGTATGTATGTATGTATGTATGTATGTATGTATGTATGTATGTATGTATGTATGTATGTATGTATGTATGTATGTATGTATGTATGTATGTATGTATGTATGTATGTATGTATGTATGTATGTATGTATGTATGTATGTATGTATGTATGTATGTATGTATGTATGTATGTATGTATGTATGTATGTATGTATGTATGTATGTATGTATGTATGTATGTATGTATGTATGTATGTATGTATGTATGTAT
>NC_084742.1:50182289-50192289 GCF_033978785.1 Entelurus aequoreus
ACCTGCTGTGAACCTGTTTTTATGTTTTATTTATTTTATTTATTTATTTTTTATCGTGTTCTGTTTGTGTTGTGTTTGCTCAGTTTTCGTATTATCTTTTAACCTGCCCATTGTACAGCACTTTGGCTACCCCTGTGGTAAATTTTAAATGTGCTTTATAAATAAAGTTGATTTAATTGTTATTTGATGAATATATATATATATATATATATATATATATATATATATAATATATATATATATAATATATATATATGTATATATATATATGTATATATGTATAATATATGTATGTATATATATGTATATATATATATATATGTATGTATATATATGTATATATATATATATATGTATGTATATATATGTATATATATATATATGTATGTATATATATGTATATATATATATATATATGTATGTATATATATGTATATATATATATGTATATATATATATATATATGTATATATATATATGTATATATATATATATATATATGTATATATGTATATATATATATATATATATATATATATATATATATATATATATATATATATATATATATATATATATATACACAAACCCCGTTTCCATAAGAGTTGGGAAATTGTGTTAGATATAAATATAAACGGAATACAATGATTTGCAAGTCATTTTCACCCATATTCAATTGAATGCACTACAAAGACAAGATATTTGATGTCAAAACTCATAAACTTTAGATACTTTAAAAACTGGCACGTTAAAAAGAAATTAAAAATCATGATATTAATCCAGATCAGATGATATAAAAATAATTAATCAGGATACATTTTTTTGTTGGATTGCCAAGCCCTTCTGGAATTGTTAACAATTGTTAAACTTGCCAAGTTTTCTGTCACCACGTTAGCGCTGTTCCTTGCTAGATTCTTTAGACAAGTGAGTTCCTCAGTTAGTTCGGTTCCAGGGCTGCTGGACACCTTATCTGTCATCTCCACCCTGGGAACAGACTTCCAGGCCTCCAGGGAACCAGGCTGCTCAGTCAGTTAATGAGTTGGTATCTGAAACATGTTAATCTGGTTATGTTATTAGATTCAAGACGATAAAGATGCGCTTGTGTGTTCAGCATTGCTGACGTCTGTGTTTGTTCTTTTTGCAAGGCTACCCAAACCAGGTCCCCTACCCGATGTCCTATCACGGGGGCCAGGGCCAATCGGTGGCTCCATACCCTGCTTTTCAGGGCGGTTACGGAGACTCCGCTCAAGCCCCACCTCCAGGCTTTAACATGGATTACAACCATGGTCAAAATCCTCCTGTCACGTTTCAACCGGCACCTATGGGCCAAGCGGGGGCGGTCTCAGGTGGACCCCCCATGTATGGCGGCTCCCCCACCAGGGGGCGGTGGGCCCAGCGGAAATGGTCCCTAATGCTGCCACAAATGTAGTTGCTGTTGGGGTCCCGCCAGGACTTGAATACCTCACACAGGTAAAATATTTTGATTATTTGTATCGGTTTTTATTGATATTGTTTATTTTAATAACCTAAAACATTGCAAACAGTGCTTAAAATTATTGTCATCCGACTATTTACTTGTTTGATGAAAACATATATAACTACAAAAAGATCTCCTCGTATAGAATATTACTACTCATAATTAAATGTAGCATAGGATGTCATGTACACATGCTTATTCCACCAAATTATTAATATTTCAGATACAAATCAACACTTCGCACATTTTGAGTCCAAATCAAGCCTGTTTCCTAAGAAGGTATATCGACAACATAATAGAACTCAACAATATCAAGCAGGATGTCATAACAATCATGGGAGAAAAAACATCACTTTTCCACAGATTTTTACCTATAATTGGTCAATATCAACCCTCTTTTCTAATATAATCTGTATAATATAAAGGAAAAAACAGTACTGATAATATTTTAGTGTATACATTTGGGAGATATTGTCACATTAAAATAATACTATTATGTACTAACTGTAATAATCAGTCTTTTCAAGGATTTATATACATTTGGGAAATATTGTCACATTAAAATACTGTTATGTACTAACTGTATTTATCAGTATTTTCAAGGATTTATATACATTTGGGCGATATTGTCGCATTAAAAAATATTATGTACTAACTGTAATAATCAGTCTTTTCAAGGATTTATATACATTTGGGAGATATTGTCACATTAAAATACTATTATGTACTAACTGTAATAATCAAACTTTTCTTTTATTCATTATTAACCAATGAGACAAAGTGGTCTAACCTGTTTTTGCTGCTTTCTGACCTTTGAGCAAGAGGTTTTTTCCGTAGTCCTTAACATAGAAGCTAAGATAGCAACTTTATGAGGTGCTACGTAGATGCATCATTAACTTGATAGCTAACTACCAAAATGTACTAAAATCATTGTTTGTACTTTTAGATTGACCAAATTCTCATCCACCAGAAAGTGGAACTCCTCGAAGGTATTTCCTGTTCCTGCATTATTTACAAAATGTACTTTATGTGACACATTTTGTTTCTGTTGTCAGCTATCATTGGTTTCGAGACAAACAACCATTACGAGATAAAGAACAGCTTGGGCCAAAAGATCTACAAAGCCAAGGAGAAGAACGACTGCTGTACCAGAAACTGCTGCGGTTCGCTACGAAGTTTTGACATGAAGATCAAAGATAACTCAGACCGTGAGGTCATCCGCCTGGTGCGGCCCTTTCGATGCGTGTCTTGCTGGTGCCCGTGCTGCCTACAAGAGGTAGGCTAGTCTTCCTGATGACGGCTCGAGTGCCGATGATTAGTTGTGGTAATGTCAATCTCATGTTAATGGTTAACCATGCTGGACTTTCCTTGATCAGTGTGACACTTTTGATGTTGCAAAAGGAGTGACCCACATTTCATGTCTCCAAGTTTGTTCAATGCGCTAAGCTTTCTGTCACCAAATGAGCACCCCAAATTTTCCCTGTCCAAATGAGAACCCAAGTTTCCTGTCGCCAAATTGCGGTCCAACTTTTCCACTACAAAGGGACCCGGGGAGCACTCAAATATCAACAGTGAATGAGTAATCGTACTCTTGATCATTCAATGATTATATCTAACCTACTTATACAAACCACGTTTCCATATGAGCTGGGAAATTGTGTTAGATGTAAATATAAACGGAATACAATGATTTGCAAATCCTTTTCAACCCATATTCAATTGAATGCACTACAAAGACAAGATATTTGATGTTCAAACTCATAAACTTTATTTTTTTTTTTGCAAATAATAATTAACTTAGAATTTCATGGCTGCAACACGTGCCAAGGTAGTTGGGAAAGGGCATGTTCACCACTGTGTTACATGGCCTTTCCTTTTAACAACACTCAGTAAACGTTTGGGAACTGAGGAGACACATTTTTAAGCTTCTCAGGTGGAATTCTTTCTCATTCTTGCTTGATGTACAGCTTAAGTTGTTCAACAGTCCGGGGGTCTCCGTTGTGGTATTTTAGGCTTCATAATGCGCCACACATTTTCAATGGGAGACAGGTCTGGACTACAGGCAGGCCAGTCTAGTACCCGCACTCTTTTACTACGAAGCCACGTTGATGTAACACGTGGCTTGGCATTGTCTTGCTGAAATAAGCAGGGGCGTCCATGGTACGTTGCTTGGATGGCAACATATGTTGCTCCAAAACCTGTATGTACCTTTCAGCATTAATAGCGCCTTCACAGATGTCATACTTGCCAACCCTCCCGGATTTTCCAGGAGACTCCCGGAATTCAGTGCCTCTCCCGAAAACCTCCTGGAAGAAATGTTCTCCCGAAAATCTCCCGGAATTCAGCCGGAGCTGGAGGCCACGCCCCCTCCAGCTCCATGCGGACCTGAGTGGGGACAGCGGCGACAGTCTGTTTTCATGTCCGCTTTCCCACGATATAAACAGCGTGCCTGCCCAATCACGTTATAACTGTAGAATGATCGAGGGAGAGTTCTTGGTTTCTTATGTGGTTTATTGTTAGGCAGTTTCATTAACGTCCTCCCAGCACGGTAACAACACACAACAACAGCAGTCACGTTTTCGTCTACCGTAAAGCAGTTCGTCTGCCGTAAACAGCAATGTTGTGACACTCTTAAACAGGACAATACTGCCATCTACTGGATAGCCTTCGGAACACTGAAATTCAAGTATTTATTTTATTTATATGTATAATAAAATATATATATATATATATATATATATATATATATATATATATATATATATATATGAAATACTCGAGTTGGTGAATTCTAGCTGTAAATATACTCCTCCCCCTCTTAACCATGCCCCCAACCACGCCCCCGACCATGCCCCCCCCCCCACCTCCCGGAATCGGAGGTCTCAAGGTTGGCAAGTATGCAGATGTGTAAGTTACCCATGTCTTGGGCACTAATACACCCCCATACCATCACAGATGCCGGCTTTTCAACTTTGCGCCTATAACAATCCGGATGGTTCTTTTCCTCTTTGGTCCGGAGGACACGACGTCCACAGAACACTTTTCCACTTTGTATCAGTCCATCTTAGATGAGCTCAGGCCCAGCGAAGCCGACGGCGTTTCTGGTGTTGTTGATAAACGGTTTTCGCCTTGCATAGGAGAGTTTTAAAGGCCTACTGCAACCCACTACTACCGACCACGCAGTCTGATAGTTTATATATCAATGATGAAATCTTAACATTGCAACACATGCCAATACGGCCGGGTTAACTTATAAAGTGCAATTTTGAATTTCCCGGGAAACTTCCGGTTGAAAACGTCTAGGTATGATGACGTTTGCGCGTGATGTCGATGGTTGAAGCGGAAGTATTGGGACACATTGTATCCCAATACAACAGCTCTGTTTTCATCGCAAAATTCCACAGTATTCTGGACATCTGTGTTGGTGAATCTTTTGCAATTTGTTTAATGAACAATGGAGACTGCAAAGAAGAAAGCTGTAGGTGGGATCGGTGTATTGGCTGGCTGCAGCAACTCAACCAGGAGGATTTTGAGTTGGATAGCAGACGCGCTATCCGAAGCTAGCCGCCGACCGCATCGATGATCGGGTGAAGTCCGTTGTCACGCCGTCGATCGCTGGAACGCAGGTGAGCACGGGTGTTGATGAGCAGATGAGGGCTGGCGTAGGTGGATAGCTAATATTTTTAGCATAGCTCTGTTGAGGTCCCGTAGCTAAGTTAGCTTCAATGGTGTCGTTAGCAACAGCATTGCTAGGCTTCGCCAGGTTGGACAGCATTAACTGTGTGGTTACAGGTCCAGAGTTTGGTAGTATTGTTGATTTTCTGTCTATCCTTCCAGTCAGGGGCTTATTTCTTTTGTTTCTATCTGCATTTAAGCACATACTTGCCAACATTGAGACCTCCGATACCGGGAGGTGGGGGGTGGGGGGGGGGGGGGGGGGGGGGGCGGGGGCGTGGGTGGGGGGCGTGGTTAATAGGGGAGTATATTTACAGCTAGAATTCACCAACTCAAGTATTTCATATATATATATATATATATATATATATATATATATATATATATATATATATATATATATATATATATATATATATGTATATGTATATTAGGGATGTCCGATAATGGCTTTTTGCCGATATCCGATATGCCGATATTGTCCAACTCTTTAATTACCGATACCGATATCAACCGATATATACAGTCGTAGAATTAACACATTATTATGCCTAATTTGGACAACCAGGTATGGTGAAGATAAGGTACTTTTTAAAAAAATGAATAAAATAAAATAAGATAAATAAATTAAAAACATTTTCTTGAATAAAAAAGAAAGTAAAACAATATAAAAACAGTTACATAGAAACTAGTAATTAATGAAAATTTGTAAATTAACTGTTAAAGGTTAGTATTATTAGTGGACAGCAGCACGCACAATCATGTGTGCTTACGGACTGTATCCCTTGCAGACTGTATTGATATATATTGATATATAATGTAGGAACCAGAATATTAATAACAGAAAGAAACAACCCTTTTGTGTGAATGAGTGTAAATGGGGGAGGGAGTTTTTTTTGGTTGGTGCACTAATTGTAAGTGTATCTTGTGTTTTTTATGTGGATTTAATAAAAAATAAAAAAACAAAAACAAAACAAAAAAAACCCAACGATACTGATAATAAAAAAAACGATACAGATAATTTCCGATATTACATTTTAACGCATTTATCGGCCGATAATATCGGCAGACCGATATTATCGGACATCTCTAATGTGTATATATATATATATATATATATATATATATATATATATATATATATATATATATATATATATATATATATATATATATTTATATATATATATATATATATATATATTTATATATATTTATATATTTATATATATATATATAAATATATATATATATATATATATATATATATATATATATATATATATATATATATATATATATATATATATAAATATATATATATATATATATATATATATATATATAAATATATATATATATATGTGTGTGTGTATGAAATACTTGACTTTCAGTGAATTCTAGCTATATATATATGTATATATATTTATTTTATTATACATATAAATAAAATAAATACTTGAATTTCAGTGTTCCGGGGGCTATCCAGTAGATGGCAGTATTGTCCTGTTTAACTTCTCCTCCGTTCATGACTCGGCCACAGTGTTCAATGGAGAAGTCTGTTTTACAAAATGTACAGGCAACATAATTACATACCCCTTCCCCTTCGAACTGTCCTGGATGAACTGAAATTGTTGTTTCCATTCGTTTTGGAACTTGCAAGCGTATTTCTTCATCTTGCTCGTCGACGGCGTCGCCATGTCTGTAACTTCCTCATTCTTCTGCTTCGTCTCCTTGTTGTGTGCGCAGTTGTGCACTCTACTCTCTAAAAGCCGTAGATGTTATGACGTCATTGGGCAGGCAAGCTGTTTATATTGTGGGAAAGCGGACGTGAGAACAGGCTGTCCCCACTCAGGTCCGCATTGAGCTGGAGGGGGCGTGGCCTCCAGCTCCGGCTGAATACCGGGATTTTGTCAGGAGAAAATTTCTGCTGGGAGGTTATCGGGAGAGGCGCTGAATACCGGGAGTCTCCCGCTAAAAACGGGAGGGTTGGCAAGTATGTTTAAGCACGATGCTATCACGTTAGCTCCGTAGCTAAAGTGCTTCGCCGATGTTTTGTTGTGGAGATAAAAGTCACTGTGAATGTCCATTTTGCGTTCTCGACTCTCATTTTCAAGAGGATATAGTCTCCGAGGTGGTTTAAAATACAAATCCGTGATCCACAATAGAAAAAGGAGAAAGTGTGGAATCCAATGAGCCCTTGTACCTAAGTTACGGTCAGAGCGAAAAAAGATACGTCCTGCACTGCACTCCAGTCCTTCACTCTTACGTTCCTCATCCACAAATCTTTCATCCTCGCTCAAATTAATGGGGTAATCGTCGCTTTCTCGGTCCGAATCGCTCTCGTTGCTGGTGTAAATAATGGGGAAATGTGAGGAGCCCTTCAACCTGCGACGTCACGCTACAGGCAAGGCTTTTTTTTACCAGCGACCAAAAGTTGCAAACTTTATCGTCGATGTTGTCTACTAAATCCTTTCAGTAAAATTATGGCAATATCGCGAAATGATCAAGTATGACACATAGAATGGATCTGCTATCCCCGTTTAAATAAGAAAATTTCATTTCAGTAGGCCTTTAACTTGCACTTACAGATGTAGCGACCAACTGTAGTTACTGACAGTGGGTTTCTGAAGTGTTCCTGAGCCCATGTGGTGATATCCTTTACACACTGATGTCGCTCTTTGATGCAGTACAGCCTGGGGGATCAAAGGTCACGGGCTTAGCTGCTTACGTGCAGTGATTTCTCCAGATTCTTTGAACCCTTTGATGATATTACGGACCGTAGATGGTGAACTCCCTAAATTCCTTGCAATAGCTGGTTGAGAAATGTTTTTCTTAAACTGTTCAACAATTTGCTCACGCATTTGTTGACAAAGTGGTAACCCTCGCCCCATCCTTGTTTGTGAATGACTGAGCATTTCATGCAATCTACTTTTATACCCAATCATGGCACCCACCTGTTCCCAATTTGCCTGTTCACCTGTGGGATGTTCCAAATAAGTGTTTGATGAGCATTCCTCAACTTTATCAGTATTTATTGCCACCTTTCCCAACTTCTTTGTCAAGTGTTGCTGGCATCAAATTCTAAAGTTAATGATTATTTGCAAAAAAAAAAGAAAAAGTTTATCAGTTTGAACATCAAATATGTTGTCTTTGTAGCATATTCAACTGAATATGGGTTGAAAATGATTTGCAAATCATTGTATTCCGTTTATATTTACATCTAACACAATTTCCCAACTCATATGGAAACGGGGTTTGTAGTTAAACCAAATAAACCTTGTCATAGGATATACAACCAAAGATTATCATCAAGGCTTAGGTCAGGCTGATTACAAAACTAAATACTAATCAAATATACGGAAAAATAAGTGACTCATGAAAATTGATGGAAAATAAATTCACTAACGAATGGCTAAAATAAATACTTTCTAACTAAATTAATCCATCCATCCATCCATTTTCCACTGGACCCCAATCCCAACTGCACTCGGGCGGAAGGTGGGGTACACCCTGGACAAGTCGCCACCTCATCGCAGGGCCAACACAGATAGACAACATTCACACTCATACACACGAGCACTAACCACTGTGCCACCGTGATGCTTAACTAAATCAATAATAAATATTAATGATAATAATACACATATGTTTCTTAAATAAACTGTCAATTCAATCAAAGAGCAAATGAAAATACAGCTTTACCACTTTATTTATTTTAAGCACAAAAATTATAACTAACCGTGACTTTAGCTCCAGACTTCTTCTGCTTGTTTGATCTTGTCATTACTGCCACGCTTGGTGAAAAAGTGCATTGCAACTCCATATGGCCCACAGCTGAGAAACAGATATTTTTGGCGTCCTTCGAGGGCACAGGTGTCAAACTCAACGCCCGGGGGCCAGATCTGGCCCGCAAAATCATTTTATCTGGCCTGCAAACACCTGGAAAGGAAATGTTTCAATAAACTACTTCATATTTTCTCACTAAATGTAATTGATTTTTTTCATTTTGACAGAAAAAATGTATGTACTGCTTGAAATTGCATGCCTTTTAAACTTTAGTAGTATCCAATATTGCAACAAATATGACAGTATATTATCATACGTTCCAAACATGTTTTTGTCTAAATAAAAATACTTAACTTTACAGCAAGCTACCCATCAAATTAGTAAAAATTACAATACATTTACGTTGTTCTTTACAGCATATTACTGTAAATTGAAAAAAACTACTACTGTTTTTTGCGTTAAAATTCTGTTGACTGAGCTGCCTGTTTTTGACTATAAAATCTACAGTTGTTGTTTTTAACGGTGTATTACTGTAAATGGAAAGACGGTACATTTGTTTTTATGGTGGAAAAACTGACAGAATAAAAAAAATAACTTGTACTGTTTTTCCATTAACAATATAATGTTGTAAAAACCAATGTAAATTTAACAGTAAAATTCTGTCAACTAAGCTGCCAGCTTTTCCAAAAAAAAACAAAACAATGGTACTGTTTTTATATTTACCGTAAAATGTTGTAAAAAATTTAAAAAACACTACTACAGTAAAACTTTAAAGTTTTTACTGTAAAATCGACAGTCTACTTAAAACAATTTATATAATTAATAATGAAATCCAGAGGCAAATTCATACATTATTTGTTGTTACAAGCGGCCCTCTGATGGCAGCCATAACTGCGATGTGGCCCTCAATGAAAACCAGTTTGACATCCCTGCTCTATGATTAAAAACATTGTTGGAGAGTGTTTTTTGTGCTTGGCTAGCAACAAGTCCAAGGTGTAAAAAGTCACTTTTAAACAGTAGTTAGCTTTATTTTTTGTAAGTGTGGTTCTATATGTGACT